>NC_136482.1:201553988-201811488 GCF_053919585.1 Euprymna scolopes
GTCGACAATGTCAAAGCTCTATGATAGGGTGGGCAACTATATTCTATCACAAAATGTTTGTCTCAAAATTCACCAGTGAAGAAAGCACATACGAACTGATTCTAGTGAAAAATCATGCTGTTGTATAATTTGTAGATATGCATCTTCAGTGAAAAAGAATTTGAAAAAACATATGGAAATACTCACTGGATAAAATGAAAAGAAACTGAAATCTAAAGAAGATATCCACTATTCCCGTCATTATAGGAGCAACTGGGCTAATAAAAAAGAATTTAAAAAACTATCTTGCAAATATATGACCAGTGAACAAAGTGCAAGAGAAATACAAACAATTGCACTTTAAGGGACAATGAGAATCTTAAAAGATCTCTTGCTTGGAGTAGCTAAACTAATGAGAGAATGTTTGGCATCCAGTAGAATTCCCTGTCCTTAGCAAAAACAAAGTGATAAATGAATTAAAACAAGAGAGACAAAAGATAACAAAATATCAGGACCTAAAGAATGATTTAAAATCGACATAGTCCCTTAAAGAAATCAACATTATATTAGTTGTGATAGGAGCAACTGGCCTAATGAAAAATATCATAATAAATACTTGAAAACAATCCCTGGAAGACCAAGCTGGCATTACATAAAGATAGCACCCATAAAGAGAACAACGTCTATTCTTAAAAAAAGCCCTAGGATATAAATTCAAATCATAATGAAAGCATGTATTATCCCCAGGGTGAAGCCCCTTGATCTCTTTAAAACAACCAAAGTAAAATATATATAAAAAAATAAATATCACCAAACTACAGCCGATCCAGAAAAAAATGTCAAATACATTATGTTCAGAATATCCATCTGCAGTTTTAGAGAATTCTGATCTTGAGAAATACATGCAAACAAACACAGGTTGACGACCATATCCTTGTGAAATTTGTGGATTTTATACAGAATTTACATATTAAAACTAACAAGAAAGAATTAATTGCATACAATACACCATCTTTCGTTTCTCTAATTGTGAAGCCGAAACAAGATTCCTTTAGCATGACTATACACTTACTTATAATGAAATCATGTATTAGCACCAGGAGATCCTTCATCTAAAGGAAAAAATATATTCAGGATTTTATGGATTTGCAGGTTCTAAAAATTTTATATAAAAATGCATACATAGACCAGATATTGTTGTTGTTATGTTGTTTATCTACTGGAAAACATGCGAAAGTATTAAAATGATCGAGTATTATGATGATATAATAGTCAATTATCATAACTGGTAAAGGTAAAATTGTTAGAAAAATGTTATCATTGTGAAAAGTTATGTTGAAATATTTACATTTAATTCCATTCAATAATTCTTGGGAAAATTAAATTTGATATTAATAATATAGATAGATAGAATTTAAGCTAACCATAATATAAACAAAGATATGTGACAAAAACCTAGCAAGGATCTTTAGACTACATGTAAACAATACTAGATCACCATACGGTTATGACAAGCATAAATGTTATATTTACTGTCATAAATATACACAAGACGAATCATATATCAGAACGTTTAATACTCATAAGTTAACAGAGACTCGTTAAATATACATTGACAATATTGTTATACAGATCTACTGGCTACATTACATATACACAGTTTTGGTACTGTTTCATTACAGACTCTGCACAAGAGGTTGTATTAAAATCTGGTTTACATGCAAAAAATAAAGAAAAAAACACAACGTAATAAAAAGGGTTCAATTTTTGTTTGAAGAAATATAGTAGAATAAAGAAATGTTCTGATTTAGAGTTTAAAAAAGAAAAATATATTAAAACTATTATGAAAGAAAATATTTTGTATTGATGGAAAAATAATGTAACTATTGTTTAAAATTGTGTGAATTGTTAATGTTCTACACTCACAGCTGTCAACAAAACGTGCTACTGTTATGGGTTGGTCAAGGTGATCATTTAAAAACTTGTTGCTATAAAAGGAGATGTTTATAATTGTGAGGTATATAAATAAAATGTACTTTTGTTTGTATCGGAGTGATATATTTAACTTTTAAGCTTTTTGAGAAAGGAACAATTGAACTTTGTGGCTCTATGTGTAAGGTCCTAACATGATGTGAAAATTTTGTTTCAGTTTTTAACAGAACTGTTGTTTTCTGTAAAGACTCAAAAGTTTTCGTTATAATTTATGTAATGCTTATTGGAAAATGTAATTGTAATTTACATATTTTTGTTGTCTCGAGTTGGCACATTGTATGTTAAGAAAATGAGGGTTTGTTGTTATCGTGAAAAGATTGAATTACGGATCGAATCTGACATTTTAGGTGTGAATTGTTAAGTTATAGAAATGGTTAAGTTACAATTCTAACCAAACTATTTTTTTTAAATTAAAGTTGTAGTGTAGGCCAGTTTTGTCTGTTAGTGTATTGTGGGCCAGTTTTATCTGGCGGTGTATAATGGGCCAGTTGCATCTGGCAGTGTATCCTTGGTCAGTTGCGTCTGGTGATGTATCATGGGCTAGTTGCATCTGGCAATATATCGTGGGCCAGTTGTGTCTGGTGGTGTATCGTGGGCCAGCTGCGTCTGGCAGTATAGCATGGGCCAGTTGTGGCCAGAGAGATTAATATACGACAACAATGAAACAGTCAGACGATTTTCATGAGGCAAAAGTGGAAACAAGTGCTCCCAAAGCAGCCCTACTTATGCTCAGGCGTACCTGAGAAAAACGATAACCGCCTGTGTGATCATGATCAAGTGACAATGGTTATAGAAACAAGCGTCCACGTGTGACTTGTGCATATTGTAAAAAGTCATTGATACTCAGACTCGAAACCTTGCTGATAGAAAATGAAAAGATGACATATATAAATTAAGATGCAATCAAATTTTAGCATATAAAAAGCCGGTATTTCTTTCATTAGGCAGAGACATTTTTGTTGTCTCAGAGTCGTTTAAACATATGGTTAATCTGCGTGTCAGTGTGAAGAAAGGGAAACAGATTTTTTAAGAACATCGAAACAGGAAAAGAAAAATTGTTGTTCTTGCATGTGCCGAGAACATTGTAAGCTGAAGAAAAACTTGTTTTTTTTGCATGAACATTTAACAGCATTCGGCAGTTCAAAGGAAAACTGCCATTTTAATCCTAGAGTTCACAAATGGAAATCCAGGTTTTTCTGGAGAGCTATAGGCTGGGAAACACTGACTGAAGCTGTTACTGGGGAGAACGAAAATGATGCTTTCCCATATAGTGTAAGTATGCAAATGGAGCTGCCTGTGGGTTTTTAGCTTGTTGCAAAATGCACAATTTTGGAGGATAAATAATACTCCCCTGACAGAGAGTGTGGACAGTTATAATGGCAAAACATTTTTTTTCAAATAGGTTTCTAGTTTCACAAACAGTACTGTAGTTTCACATAATAATTTCATAAAAGATATAAAAGTTTGATTTCGTAGTCCTTTCTCTGCATAATTACCAAAACAAAACAATGGAATAAAAAATAAAACAAATACAATTGAATAAAATAACTAAAAAATAATGTAATTTTCTAGAATAGTAAACAAAGCAATTGTAATGTCTTTTAGTTTAGAATAAAAGGAGTTTGAAAAAATGTAAATAAATAAAAACAAAAAAAACTTATATAATTAGGTAAAAAAGTAACTTAGCTTGCCTTTTGTAACATTTCCTTTTTGTTTATTGTTTCATATATTTTGGAGAAAAAAAATTTCTTAGTTTTTCATTTCATCGTTTTTTTCTTTTTGCAGAGAAAGGACGATAAAATTAAATTTTTGCAGTATTTTTTGTTTATTAAAATGTTATGTGAAACTACACTCTAGTTTAAACAAAAAGCATTTCTTAGTTATTTCACTATTAACATATTCATAAGTACAGAGTAGTTAAAAATTAAAACACGTTTATTATTATGTGTTGTTATCAGCATTCAAATTTTTTTCTTGCTAGACTGTACAGTGGACTGGCTAATTTCATTTCACCAAAATTTGCGTTCCCTAACACTTTTTACATGTTTACAACCGCCATCTAATTTGCGAATTAAGTCAAGATTACCCAAGGAATGAATGGCTTAAGATATTTTTAGGAAAAAAAAAATGTATATGCTTTTTTAATGACTAACTCCCTCACCCCTCACAAAAGTTGAGGTTCATGTAGAATAAAAATTGAGTGGTAAATTTTTTTTATATTTTCTTCCCATCTATTACAATTTGTATTGTGACCACTGAAATTTTCAATTTTGAAAATAATTTTAATTTACGGGGTGAGCGTCGGGGTTAAGAAATTAAACTTCCAGAAGAAACAGTTTTCCATAGAAAAATCAACCAAAATGTTTCAATAAAATCAATTTTAGCTTAACTACCTTAAACCACTAGAATAGCTCGAATATAGAGGTTTATTTTACATTAAATTTACATGTGAAAATGACCCCTATTCTAAATTCTAAAATTTATTTTTTGTTTGTTTATTCTCGCCTGGTTGATAATTTTCTAGACTATTTAAGAAAGCAAAAAAGGGAGAGAAAATAAAAACAAAAATAAATGTTACCAAATGCAACATAAGTAACTCTTCTACCTAGCAAAAGAATGTATTTAACTTTTAAAAAAGAAACAATTTGAAATTTTCCATTATATTAAAATAAGAGTTTAAACATGAAACAAATGTCAGTAATTAATTTTCAATTTATGAAACACATTTTGAATGCCTTCAAAATAGATTTAAAAATACACTTACATTTTATATTGACACATTTGCAATGGTATCTGTGCGTCCTTTTGGCATATGGGAAACTTAAAAACTCAATTGCTGAACAGAATTAAAAATAGAATTCATCACATATAGTTTCTATTAGTAGCCTGAAATATTCTTGCTTTATATTGTCATCCAAATCCGTCCTCTCTTCAGAAATTTTGTTTTAGTAGACACATAAACTGAAATCCAAGAAGAAATGAGCCAAACTGAAATCAAAGAAGAAATGAACCAACACGTCGCATATAGATGTGAAAGGTTTGAATTCATTAATTTTAATACTTCCCAATTAATCTGAGGCTAAAACTTTGAAATCATCACAGGTTTGTTTTTGTAAGCACACCTTTTTGATAACTTCTTGACAACTTTGCCAATGTTAGCTAGGGGACTGGACAATAGGACATTAGACAAAACCCACCATCCAATTAAAACAAAACAAGAACAGATAAAATCCCAATGAATCAAAAATATTAAAAATCAGTTTTTTTTATTTTTATTAAATTGAATTTAGGAAAATTAGACACTGGAGAACTAATTTTGGCAAGGTATGAAAATTAAGCATCTATAGAATAAATGTCAATTGAAGATAGATTTTTAGATCATCCTTGAAGAGGATATAGTTTTAAATAGGATTCAAGTGTCTCTCACAGTAATATTGATATGTTTGAATATTTACTCTTGTTTTTTTTTTTTTTTTTTTTTTTTTTTTTTTACAAAGGCATCACCACATTATCAAGGCCCAGAGGCCACTCAAGGATAAGGGTTAAAGAGTGTACAGTAGAAATTGGTCAATTTAGTAATCATTAGTAATGAAAATTTGGTAAATTTAATAACTTATATGGAACGGCTCATCAAGAACTTATTTACTTTAGACTTGAACACAACCATATTGTAGTCAGCCGGAAAGCAGGAAAACGGAAGACAATTCCACAGGCGTGCAGTTCTAAGAAAGAAGCTTTGTTCATGGAATCTACGTTTAGGTTTAGCCACAGATAAAGAGTGGGGGAAATTATTGATAGTGTTTACAGCTAGACGAGTGTTTCTTGTGAAAGTTTGGCGAGGGGGGACCATAGATTGAAGCTCAGTTGAACACTTTCCATGAAAATAACGATACATCAGAGACAAACTCGCAACATCTCTTCTGTGAGATAGAGGTTGCAAGGAGGAGAAAAGGACATCTCCTACGAGGCTACGAAGTCTATTTTGAACTCTATCAAGGCAGGACAAGTCCTTTCTAGCAGCTCCTGCCCAGATGTGGCAACAGTATTCCATCCTTGGACGTACCTGGCTCTTATATAGGTAGAGAATAGCATCAGCAGTGAGATATCTACTGGATCGATAGAAAGATCCCACCATTTTTCCAGCGGCCTTGGCAACAGATTTGATATACGTGTTCCATTTAAGATCAGGAGTAATGGTCAAGCCCAGAAGCTTGTCAAAACTTGAGGCCTCCTGAAGACGAGAGCCATTCATTTCAATTGATGACAAATGTGGATTAGAATGTTGATGATGTAAAGAGAGAAGCTTGGTTTTAGATGCATTAAAAGTAACCAGCCACTCCTTTCCCCATTGTACTACGTGCTCAAGATCAGAGGAGAGAGAATTGGAGAGAACTTGGTCGTTTACTGTCTTAGATGTGGTACCATAAATGGTAGTGTCGTCAGCATAAATGTCTACAAATGATGTAAGGATATGATTTGGAAGATCATTAATGTAGATCAGGAAAAGAGTTGGGCCCAGGATGGATCCCTGAGGGACACCGGCATTAATACTGTGAGCTTCTGATTTTTGCCCCTCAACTACTACTCTTATGAACCTATCAGAAAGAAATGATTTAATAATTGAGAAGACTTTTCCAGCTATACCATAGCTAGCGATCTTATGAAGTAAACCTTTATGCCATACCCTATCAAAGGCTTTAGATATGTCAAGAGCAATTGCTCTAGAAAGATTGCCACCGTCGAGAGATTTGCTAATCCTATGCGATATAACTGTAATGACATCTGCTGTAGATCTAGCAGAACGGAAACCATATTGAGTGTCACTAAGAAGGTTATTTTTGTTGAGATGTTTGATTACTTCTGTATTTAACACAGATTCTAGCAACTTACTCATGACGCACAGGAGACTTATTGGCCTGTACTGAGAGGGGGATGAGCGATCACCTGAATTCTTAAATACAGGGCATACTGATGAGGTTTTCCAGGGAGATGGGAAACTATTCTCCTTAAGACAACGTTTAAACAGTTTTGTAAGTATGGGCGCTAATTCAGGTTGAAGTTTTTTGAGTACTATAATTGGAATACCATCAGGGCCAGTTGCTTTACTCGAATCAAGGTTTTTGATTAGCTTCGCAACATCACGTACAGATATACGTATATCACATAGCGTGTTTTCTGATACAGGAGGAAATATTGGGGGTTGGCGGTCTTGGTCGCAAAGGGTAGAATTTGCTGCAAAGTTCTTGACAAAGAGTTTGGCTTTGTCTGATGCTGACGAGATTACCTCAGGTCCATTGATAATAGTTGGGATGGAGCACACGCTTCTGTTCAGGATTCTGTTTGCTATTTGCCAAAACTGGTGGGAACCAAGCCGCTGCTCAGCTACTTTGGACTTAACAGATTGAGCATACAACTCTCTTGCGTTCCTTATTACTTTCTTACAATGGTTGCTGGCAGTCCTGAAAACGGCTTTAGTTTCCATACATCTATTACGTTTGAAGCAGTGGAAAAAGTGATTTCTGTGCGCAATGGCAGCAGCACATTCTGGAGAGAACCATGGCTGGCTGTTAGGTTTTTTCTGAAACTTTTTAGAGGGTATGAAATGGTCAATACCTACAATTAACCATTCAGTTAGGTCTAATACTATAGAGGACACATCCTTTTTAAACATGGAATGCAGAGGTAGATCAGATATAAATGTACGGAAGCTATCCCAGTCAGCCTTAGTGTATCGATATACTGTACGATGAAGAGGTACATCTGGGGACTTATTACATTTCATTTTTATCTTAATTGATACAACAGAGTGGTCGGAAGATCCAAGAGGCGACAGAACAGAAACTGAACATAGTTCAGGGCAAGTTGTGAGAAAAAGGTCTAGTAGGCTCGCATACTGGCCATCATTATCGGGCACACGGGTAGGTTCCTGAACAATCTGAGTGAGGTCATAGGCAATGGAGAAATCATGACAGAACCTCCCCTCATCATCGGTCTTGTTTGAGTGGGTCAACCATTCAACGTTGTGAACATTGAAGTCTCCACATACGTGAATGTTAGCTGAAGGATAAGTAGAAAGGACTTGGTCAATTTTCTCAGATATGCTTTGAAAGATAGTAACTCCACTGTTGTGGGGGCGATAGAGAGTAAATATAAATGCAGTAGTGTGAGCTAAAGCAACCCGGAAGCACATATAGGGTAAGTTAGGATCTTCCCTGGAGATGTCCCTCCCACATGGAAAGCTATCTTTAATATAGGCACATATTCCATGCCCATGGCGATCTTGGGGGTCAGATTTAGAAGTTAAGTTAGAGTATCCTGAAATTGCAAACTCATCTAGGGAAATAGCCTGTCCAATGCCAGTTTCACTTAAAAATAAAAGGTCTGGTTTAGTCTCCTGTAATTGGGTTTCAACCTCTGGAAGGTTAGAACGAAGACCCCTGATGTTGGAGAAGGAGACATGGTAGTAGGGGTCTACGTTGGAAGTTGGGGAACCGGGTTTAATCGTGTATTTTTTCTTGAAACTTGTCATGATGAAATTTTGGAATTTGTGGACTAGGTCGACAGATTTACTTGAAGCAGGACAGAGAGGGGAAATTAAGAGAGAAAAAGAAACGAAGATTTTTTTTTAAATTTTTTATTTGTAGTTAATGATAAGGTAAAGCCGTAACAATTACCCACTAGTATGGCATCGAGAGGCCCCACCAGAAGCTACTGCATGGTCCAGAATCCATTCACCAAATGGCAATACAGCAGCCCCAGTACTTTGCACCTGCTGATAGGACAGCCTCCTTAGTGGTTAATCCAAGGTTCGGGTCCCTGACTATCAGGCGGATAACGTCAGCCCAGACAAAACGTTTACCTCCAGCACCCTTACTAGTGACATGGCTACAAGGATAGACATAGAAACAGAAAATTTCCGCCATCTCAGCCAACTGTTCGCAAAAATACTGCCAACCTAGAAAACAGCTTTTTCTTCTCCCTTTGTCCGAAAAATCACTCATTTAAAAAAAAATGAGGACTGAGGGACAAATAAGAAGAAGCGAGAGTAACAGGAGCTGCCGATAACGCATCCACAATGCGTTTTCTACTCTCCATTTAAAAAAAAAAAAAAAAAAAAAAAACTATTAAGTATTGTACTTAATAAAAGTCCAACGGACGTGTTTAAGGGAAAGTATGGTGATAGATTCCCCTCACACGAACTAAAAATGAGTATAATTCGTAATTTTTGCTATCAACTCGGTGGATAAATAAACATATGTACGAGGAAAAAAAAAAAAAAAAGGCTAGTATTTAATAAAACAGAAATACACAAATTAAATACTGAAATAAAATGGAGTTGTTAATATTTTAAATCTAAAATAAAAAGCATGATTGAAATCACTTATCTCAACAAAAACAATTCCGTCTCCAAATTGCAAACTGTGTTGAAAGAACTTCAGTTAGTAGCGTTCAAAACATTTTTTTTTTAAATTAGCCGTTAATAGAAAATCGTGATTTTATTCTGAACTTAAGCTAGTAACGTTTTAAGAAGCTTACGATATAAAAGAAAAGGCTGATGGGGGGGGGGTTCTTCCGAAAGTAAGTTGGTGCCGTTATAAGTAATTTCGAGATAAGATGGAAGCCGGTATTGGACTAGAAAAAAAGCTAGCATTTAATAAAACAGAAATACGCAAATTAAATACTGAAATAAAATGGAGTTGTTAATATTTTAAATCTAAAATAAAAAGCATGATTGAAATCACTTATCTCAACAAAAACAATTCCGTCTCCAAATTGCAAACTGTGTTGAAAGAACTTCAGTTAGTAGCGTTCAAAACATTTTTTTTTTAAATTAGCCGTTAATAGAAAATCGTGATTTTATTCTGAACTTAAGCTAGTAACGTTTTAAGAAGCTTACGATATAAAAGAAAAGGCTGATGGGGGGGGTTCTTCCGAAAGTAAGTTGGTGCCGTTATAAGTAATTTCGAGATAAGATGGAAGCCGGTATTGGACTAGAAAAAAAGCTAGCATTTAATAAAACAGAAATACACAAATTAAATACTGAAATAAAATGGAGTTGTTAATATTTTAAATCTAAAATAAAAAGCATGATTGAAATCACTTATCTCAACAAAAACAATTCCGTCTCCAAATTGCAAACTGTGTTGAAAGAACTTCAGTTAGTAGCGTTCAAAACATTTTTTTTTTAAATTAGCCGTTAATAGAAAATCGTGATTTTATTCTGAACTTAAGCTAGTAACGTTTTAAGAAGCTTACGATATAAAAGAAAAGGCTGATGGGGGTGGGGGTTCTTCCGAAAGTAAGTTGGTGCCGTTATAAGTAATTTCGAGATAAGATGGAAGCCGGTATTGGACTAGAAAAAAAAGCTAGCATTTAATAAAACAGAAATACGCAAATTAAATACTGAAATAAAATGGAGTTGTTAATATTTTAAATCTAAAATAAAAAGCATGATTGAAATCACTTATCTCAACAAAAACAATTCCGTCTCCAAATTGCAAACTGTGTTGAAAGAACTTCAGTTAGTAGCGTTCAAAACATTTTTTTTTAAATTAGCCGTTAATAGAAAATCGTGATTTTATTCTGAACTTAAGCTAGTAACGTTTTAAGAAGCTTACGATATAAAAGAAAAGGCTGATGGGGAGGGGGGTTCTTCCGAAAGTAAGTTGGTGCCGTTATAAGTAATTTCGAGATAAGATGGAAGCCGGTATTGGACTAGAAAAAAAGCTAGCATTTAATAAAACAGAAATACACAAATTAAATACTGAAATAAAATGGAGTTGTTAATATTTTAAATCTAAAATAAAAAGCATGATTGAAATCACTTATCTCAACAAAAACAATTCCGTCTCCAAATTGCAAACTGTGTTGAAAGAACTTCAGTTAGTAGCGTTCAAAACATTTTTTTTTTAAATTAGCCGTTAATAGAAAATCGTGATTTTATTCTGAACTTAAGCTAGTAACGTTTTAAGAAGCTTACGATATAAAAGAAAAGGCTGATGGGGGGGGGGTTCTTCCGAAAGTAAGTTGGTGCCGTTATAAGTAATTTCGAGATAAGATGGAAGCCGGTATTGGACTAGAAAAAAAGCTAGCATTTAATAAAACAGAAATACGCAAATTAAATACTGAAATAAAATGGAGTTGTTAATATTTTAAATCTAAAATAAAAAGCATGATTGAAATCACTTATCTCAACAAAAACAATTCCGTCTCCAAATTGCAAACTGTGTTGAAAGAACTTCAGTTAGTAGCGTTCAAAACATTTTTTTTTTAAATTAGCCGTTAATAGAAAATCGTGATTTTATTCTGAACTTAAGCTAGTAACGTTTTAAGAAGCTTACGATATAAAAGAAAAGGCTGATGGGGGGGGTTCTTCCGAAAGTAAGTTGGTGCCGTTATAAGTAATTTCGAGATAAGATGGAAGCCGGTATTGGACTAGAAAAAAAGCTAGCATTTAATAAAACAGAAATACACAAATTAAATACTGAAATAAAATGGAGTTGTTAATATTTTAAATCTAAAATAAAAAGCATGATTGAAATCACTTATCTCAACAAAAACAATTCCGTCTCCAAATTGCAAACTGTGTTGAAAGAACTTCAGTTAGTAGCGTTCAAAACATTTTTTTTTTAAATTAGCCGTTAATAGAAAATCGTGATTTTATTCTGAACTTAAGCTAGTAACGTTTTAAGAAGCTTACGATATAAAAGAAAAGGCTGATGGGGGTGGGGGTTCTTCCGAAAGTAAGTTGGTGCCGTTATAAGTAATTTCGAGATAAGATGGAAGCCGGTATTGGACTAGAAAAAAAAGCTAGCATTTAATAAAACAGAAATACGCAAATTAAATACTGAAATAAAATGGAGTTGTTAATATTTTAAATCTAAAATAAAAAGCATGATTGAAATCACTTATCTCAACAAAAACAATTCCGTCTCCAAATTGCAAACTGTGTTGAAAGAACTTCAGTTAGTAGCGTTCAAAACATTTTTTTTTAAATTAGCCGTTAATAGAAAATCGTGATTTTATTCTGAACTTAAGCTAGTAACGTTTTAAGAAGCTTACGATATAAAAGAAAAGGCTGATGGGGAGGGGGGTTCTTCCGAAAGTAAGTTGGTGCCGTTATAAGTAATTTCGAGATAAGATGGAAGCCGGTATTGGACTAGAAAAAAAGCTAGCATTTAATAAAACAGAAATACACAAATTAAATACTGAAATAAAATGGAGTTGTTAATATTTTAAATCTAAAATAAAAAGCATGATTGAAATCACTTATCTCAACAAAAACAATTCCGTCTCCAAATTGCAAACTGTGTTGAAAGAACTTCAGTTAGTAGCGTTCAAAACATTTTTTTTTTAAATTAGCCGTTAATAGAAAATCGTGATTTTATTCTGAACTTAAGCTAGTAACGTTTTAAGAAGCTTACGATATAAAAGAAAAGGCTGATGGGGGGGGGTTCTTCAGAAAGTAAGTTGGTGCCGTTATAAGTAATTTCGAGATAAGATGGAAGCCGGTATTGGACTAGAAAAAAAGCTAGCATTTAATAAAACAGAAATACACAAATTAAATACTGAAATAAAATGGAGTTGTTAATATTTTAAATCTAAAATAAAAAGCATGATTGAAATCACTTATCTCAACAAAAACAATTCCGTCTCCAAATTGCAAACTGTGTTGAAAGAACTTCAGTTAGTAGCGTTCAAAACATTTTTTTTTTTAAATTAGCCGTTAATAGAAAATCGTGATTTTATTCTGAACTTAAGCTAGTAACGTTTTAAGAAGCTTACGATATAAAAGAAAAGGCTGATGGGGGGGGGGGTTCTTCCGAAAGTAAGTTGGTGCCGTTATAAGTAATTTCGAGATAAGATGGAAGCCGGTATTGGACTAGAAAAAAAAGCTAGCATTTAATAAAACAGAAATACACAAATTAAATACTGAAATAAAATGGAGTTGTTAATATTTTAAATCTAAAATAAAAAGCATGATTGAAATCACTTATCTCAACAAAAACAATTCCGTCTCCAAATTGCAAACTGTGTTGAAAGAACTTCAGTTAGTAGCGTTCAAAACATTTTTTTTTTAAATTAGCCGTTAATAGAAAATCGTGATTTTATTCTGAACTTAAGCTAGTAACGTTTTAAGAAGCTTACGATATAAAAGAAAAGGCTGATGGGGGGGGGGGTTCTTCCGAAAGTAAGTTGGTGCCGTTATAAGTAATTTCGAGATAAGATGGAAGCCGGTATTGGACTAGAAAAAAAGCTAGCATTTAATAAAACAGAAATACGCAAATTAAATACTGAAATAAAATGGAGTTGTTAATATTTTAAATCTAAAATAAAAAGCATGATTGAAATCACTTATCTCAACAAAAACAATTCCGTCTCCAAATTGCAAACTGTGTTGAAAGAACTTCAGTTAGTAGCGTTCAAAACATTTTTTTTTTAAATTAGCCGTTAATAGAAAATCGTGATTTTATTCTGAACTTAAGCTAGTAACGTTTTAAGAAGCTTACGATATAAAAGAAAAGGCTGATGGGGGGGGGGTTCTTCCGAAAGTAAGTTGGTGCCGTTATAAGTAATTTCGAGATAAGATGGAAGCCGGTATTGGACTAGAAAAAAAGCTAGCATTTAATAAAACAGAAATACACAAATTAAATACTGAAATAAAATGGAGTTGTTAATATTTTAAATCTAAAATAAAAAGCATGATTGAAATCACTTATCTCAACAAAAACAATTCCGTCTCCAAATTGCAAACTGTGTTGAAAGAACTTCAGTTAGTAGCGTTCAAAACATTTTTTTTTTAAATTAGCCGTTAATAGAAAATCGTGATTTTATTCTGAACTTAAGCTAGTAACGTTTTAAGAAGCTTACGATATAAAAGAAAAGGCTGATGGGGGGGGGGTTCTTCCGAAAGTAAGTTGGTGCCGTTATAAGTAATTTCGAGATAAGATGGAAGCCGGTATTGGACTAGAAAAAAAGCTAGCATTTAATAAAACAGAAATACGCAAATTAAATACTGAAATAAAATGGAGTTGTTAATATTTTAAATCTAAAATAAAAAGCATGATTGAAATCACTTATCTCAACAAAAACAATTCCGTCTCCAAATTGCAAACTGTGTTGAAAGAACTTCAGTTAGTAGCGTTCAAAACATTTTTTTTTAAATTAGCCGTTAATAGAAAATCGTGATTTTATTCTGAACTTAAGCTAGTAACGTTTTAAGAAGCTTACGATATAAAAGAAAAGGCTGATGAGGGGGGGTTCTTCCGAAAGTAAGTTGGTGCCGTTATAAGTAATTTCGAGATAAGATGGAAGCCGGTATTGGACTAGAAAAAAAGCTAGCATTTAATAAAACAGAAATACACAAATTAAATACTGAAATAAAATGGAGTTGTTAATATTTTAAATCTAAAATAAAAAGCATGATTGAAATCACTTATCTCAACAAAAACAATTCCGTCTCCAAATTGCAAACTGTGTTGAAAGAACTTCAGTTAGTAGCGTTCAAAACATTTTTTTTTTAAATTAGCCGTTAATAGAAAATCGTGATTTTATTCTGAACTTAAGCTAGTAACGTTTTAAGAAGCTTACGATATAAAAGAAAAGGCTGATGGGGGTGGGGGTTCTTCCGAAAGTAAGTTGGTGCCGTTATAAGTAATTTCGAGATAAGATGGAAGCCGGTATTGGACTAGAAAAAAAGCTAGCATTTAATAAAACAGAAATACACAAATTAAATACTGAAATAAAATGGAGTTGTTAATATTTTAAATCTAAAATAAAAAGCATGATTGAAATCACTTATCTCAACAAAAACAATTCCGTCTCCAAATTGCAAACTGTGTTGAAAGAACTTCAGTTAGTAGCGTTCAAAACATTTTTTTTTTAAATTAGCCGTTAATAGAAAATCGTGATTTTATTCTGAACTTAAGCTAGTAACGTTTTAAGAAGCTTACGATATAAAAGAAAAGGCTGATGGGGGGGGGGGTTCTTCCGAAAGTAAGTTGGTGCCGTTATAAGTAATATATATATATATGGATAAATATATATATATTGATAAATATATAGATATATATATGGATAAATATATATATATATGGATAAATATATATATATATATGGATAAATATATATATATATATGGATAAATATATATATATATGGATAAATATATATATATATATATGGATAAATATATATATATATATGGATAAATATATATATGTATATATGGATAAATATATATATATATATATGGATAAATATATATATATATATATATATGGATAAATATATATATATATGGATAAATATATATGGATAAATATATATGGATAAATATATATATATATGGATAAATATATATATATATATATATATATGGATAAATATATATGGATAAATATATATATATATATGGATAAATATATATATATATATATATATATGGATAAATATATATATATATATATAGATGGATAAATATATATATATATATATATGGATAAATATATATATATATATATATGGATAAATATATATATATATATATATATGGATAAATAAATATATATATATATATATATGGATAAATATATATATATATATATATATGGATAAATATATATATATATATATATGGATAAATAAATATATATATATATATATATATATATGGATAAATAAATATATATATATATGGATAAATAAATATATATATATATATATATGGATAAATAAATATATATATATATATATATGGATAAATAAATATATATATATATATATATGGATAAATATATATATATATATATATGGATAAATATATATATATATATATATATATATATATATGGATAAATATATATATATATATATATGGATAAATATATATATATATATGGATAAATATATATATATATATGGATAAATATATATATATATGGATAAATATGTATATATATATATATGGATAAATATGTATATATATATATATGGATAAATATATATATATATATATATGGATAAATATATATATATATATATGGATAAATATATATATATATATATGGATAAATATATATATATATATATGGATAAATATATATATATATATATATATGGATAAATATATATATATATATGGATAAATATATATATATATATATATATGGATAAATATATATATATATATATATATGGATAAATATATATATATATATATATGGATAAATATATATATATATATATATGGATAAATATATATATATATATATGGATAAATATATATATATATATATGGATAAATATATATATATATATATATGGATAAATATATATATATATATGGATAAATATATATATATATATATATGGATAAATATATATATATATATATGGATAAATATATATATATATATATGGATAAATATATATATATATATATATATATATATATGGATAAATATATATATATATATATATATGGATAAATATATATATATATATGGATAAATATATATATATATATATATATGGATAAATATATATATATATATATATATATATATATGGATAAATATATATATATATATATATGGATAAATATATATATATATATATATATATATATATATATGGATAAATATATATATATATATATATATATATATATATATATATGGATAACTATATATATATATATATATATATATATATATATATATATATATATATGGATAAATATATATATATATATACATGGATAAATATATATGGATAAATATATATATATATGGATAAATATATATATATATGGATGAATATATATATATATCAATATATATATATGTATATATATTTGTCCATATATATATGTATATATATATTTATCCATATATATATGTATATATATATTTATCCATATATATATGTATATATACATTTATCCATATATATATATATGTATATATACATTTATCCATATATATATATGTATATATATATTTATCCATATATATATATGTATATATATATTTATCCATATATATATATGAAAGTATATTTTTGTTTGAAAGCAAATTCTCTAAGTTAGGTGTGCGTTCTACAGTCACTTTTCTTGTATTATCTTTTACAATTATTATATTAATAAAAAAAATGATAAATTACAATCCTATTATTAGATTTAATCTATAATACATTTCGGTTTATTCATAAATACGTAAGCGATTATAAAATTTTGTTAGTAGTTCTAAAAAGCCAATTACTTAGTGACTGTTCGAAACTTGAAAGGAATTCGGCAGTATTCTAACTATCAAATAGAAAGCCACTTTAATAGCATTTGAGGTGTAGTGCTTAGTTCCTATTAAAAATTATATTCCCCGATAGGACGATCATAAATTTTTCCAATCGATTTTTATTCCGTAGTTGTTTAATGTTTCTACAATTTCGAAATTACATAATTTTCCATTACTAATTTTCCAGTGTCCAATTTTCCGTTGCATCATTTAATTATGTGTGATGTTTGAAAGTATTTTTCTTTACAAAAATGTTTTGTTTACTTTTTCAACATTTTTCAGAGCACGTAAATCAATCGTTTTCTATGAAAGGTTACTTAAAGAGTTTATGCAAATACTTTGTTTTTTGTTTTACAAGTAAAATAAATTTACATCGTATTTTGCTGTTATTATGACTTTAGTTTCTGTGATAATTTCAAAACAATAAATATTTATCATTAGTTCCAATAATGAAAAATTAAGTTAAACATTTTAAGCTATTGGTTTTGGAATCGAAAATAGGGACACATTTTTCCCATTCCGATATCCCTAAAAGTTCTGAGTTTTTTTTACAACATTAAAGATTCATTTTGGTATAAAACTTCACATGTTTTGTTTACTTTTATTTATTTTCATTTATCTTTTTTATTTTCATCCTCTTAAGATGCCACCCGTTGGCATATGCTTCCCAGGGAAGACCGCCCTCCACATCTCATCCCTTGCAACGCCACTGAGCAGTAGTGTTGCTATATTCAATCCTAAGCCATAGCAGAAATTGTTTGAATTCCTCTGACATAAATGCAGTTCCACGATCAAACCAGATAAATAAGAGAAGTCTGAAAATAGAAAAAAATAGTCATCATCCCTGGATCGCAGTTTGAGAGCTCATCGCTTGAATATGGCATATATTGTGACCTTACAAAATACCAAAGGCGCTGTATCTCAGGATGTATAAAAGAATTATGGATTGATTTTAGTTCCTCCAAGGAAGAGACAGTAGCAATACATGTTCAGGATAATGTATCAGCAACAATATTTTCATTCCCAGTATGATGTTTTAAATCATATGAAAAAAGGAAAAGCTCCATTTTTATCGATTTTGCTTTTTCCACGATTAGCAGGTTTTAACATGAAAGATATCGCTTGCTGATTTGTAATAATAGGAAAGTGTTTTCCAGCAATGAGAGCCTACAATTTACAAACACATTCGACTATTTCATGCATTTTTATTCGCCTTTCAGAAAGGTTTAACGACTGAGAAAAGAATGCTGCAGGTCATCCATTTTGTAAGTCTCTCCAATAGCCTTTACTGAAGCATTGTTTTCAATAACAAACGGTAATTTAGTGTTGATCACTTTTACAGAAGATTCGACAATGTTTTTCTGAGTTCTCCGAAAGAGTTTACAACCATGGGCAGCATCGGAAATGATTTACTTTCAACCAGTGGACGAATTGTTGATGAATAATTAGGTATCAATTTTGTATAGTAGGCAAACATATCAAGATTCCTATTTAAAGATTTAGAGTAGGAGAAGGTATTTGCAAGAAAGGTCTCAAACTTTCAGAGTCTGGTTGAAGAGTTCCTTCACAAATTTTATAACAGTTAATAGGACGAAGTGAAAACTTTGATTTTTCCTGCTTTATTCCGAGGTTGTATGCTGACGCGGTCTTTAAGAAACACTCCAAGTTGACGTTATACTTCTCCTGATTTTTACTACAAATAAAGGGGAGAACGATAAAATTATCGCACTAGAAAAATGATATGATTTTGATGAAAAGCGCTTTTTGTTTTTGTTTTTTTTTAATTTTTTTGCAGACCATCTACTAGTTGGTCAGTTGTGTACAAATCCCAAGAGCGTTAAAAGCCTTCTATCATGTCTGAAAGTGACACAATGTACGAGTGAGATCGGAGATGCGCCACTGTACAAATTATGCTCTCTACTAATCCAAGTTATGACAATAAGACCATTGCCAGCACCCTCAAATATATATTCAGACGGTTCAACACGAGGGCATAGCTCAACAAAGTTTTTAGCCACGGTTATGATCTTTGGTGTGGTTTCAAGCGATGACCACATCATGCCACATCACATCTTTGAAGTCGGCTTAAAAGCCAACACCAAAGTATACCTGGATGTGCTGAACAGTGTAGTGATCTCTGGTGTAATCCCATGGCCGCTGGTAGACCTTGGGTGTGGCAGTAGGACTCAGCACCAGACTACAAGTCAGAAGAAACCCAGGCTTGGCTTCAGGAGTGCTACGAGTTTGTACCTTTTTATCCTTGCCCCCCTCCTCCCTCGTCCTGAACCCGTTGGACTACTTCATTTGGTCATACGTCGAGAACATGAAGAACATGACTTCCCACAACACCAAAGCCAGCCTGATCGCAGCCATCGACTGAGTATTCACTGAGCTCCCTTCGGTGCTTGTGGAAAAAATCATGCTTCCAGTACCGAACCTTTATCAAAGTGGCGATTGAGGCTGAAGATGTCATTTCTCTTACATAATCAAACTCCATGAATTGATTTTTTAAAATAAAAGTTTTCAAATAAAGCTGTAGTTTTTTTTTTGGGGGGGGGGGCGACAAATTCCTCGTTCGACCCTGTAGTTATAGCATCTAAATACGAAAAGGATCCAGATTATTTGTTATCGGAGATAAAAGAAGTCATAAAACGTTGACATGCAGAAACACCGTTTGTGACGCCCATAGGTATTCGTTTAAATTTATATAAGCGATTCTCAGCTGTATAGCCGTATAGGAGCGATCTTCAGGGCAAATTTCAATCTGGTAGTATGCTTTAGATGTCAACCATGTTGAAGATACGATATTTGACTATTTGATTTATAAGATCTTCGATTTGTGGTAAGGGATATTCATTAAGCAATGTTAATAGTTTGGGGTAAAAATTAACTAGAATCGTTTCTTTTTATTAGGTGAAGAAGTCACAACAATTTGAGCATACCACGGAGAATTACTTGTTTCAATTATATCATCCACAAGCAATTGTAGAATTTATTTTTTAATGAATTATCCTCTGCACTCTAATTCCGAGACTTAGTAGCAATCGGTTTGCAATTAGCGGTTCATTTATGAAATAATTTAACGAGAGCACAATTGATTTTAGTTAAAGCGCAGATTTTTAGAATATCCTAAGACCCGTCAAAAGTAATGGTAATACACCAGTGCGTTTTTAAGACTAGCACTCTGAGTATAATATCTCTACAGGAATTAGGAAGTACTGCGTAGTTTATGTCTCTATACTCGTAGCCGTTGAATGTAATGTTCTCAGTACAATATTCAGATAGGTTGAGGGAAATGGTGGAAATTACGGAATCCCGTCTCAAAGTAGACAGGTTCATTGTTTTAACAATATAAGCACTGATACATTTATCAGAGCTGCCTGTGTCTATAAGAGCAGTTAGGCGTTTACTCTTTGATTTTACAATTTTAGTAAATGTATGGGACTTATCAACATCTTTAACACGGGCTACTATATTAGCCTAGGTCAAACGTTAAGGTATCAGTTTAATAAAATGGCAAACTTTGGCAAAATGCCCGAGCATGTCACAGTTTCAACATATCGCGAGCAGGACAATTGCAACGATCATCCTTAGGTTGAAGTTTCCCGCCATGATTATAACACCTGTCATGAGTAAGAAGGGCAGCAGATAATTCTACAGAGTCACACTCCATATGCTCTTCAGCAGAGTCTGTGAGCATGGTTTTAGTAATAGTAGTAGCGGTGACAGCATCAGAAGAATCAGTAAATACTTTTGTAATCATGGTAGTAGTAGCGGCAGATCAAAACTGAGAAAGCATATGACTCCGCACAAAGATGAGCTATTCCAAAGCTCTAGCACGTTGTGTAGTTTCCTGGGCATTTAATATATCATTTTCAAGTGTTATATTACGTATCATAAAATGAGCGTTTGTTGTATTTTGGTTGAAATTGGAATGGAGATGATATATTAAAACGTGTCTATTTATAAAGATTGAGTGTTTGATTATCTTATCAGAGTTAATGTCATTGTGTTTGATCATCTAGTGGTCTTTCTATTACATATGTTCATATTCTGTTAAGTGTGAATATGTGTGTGACATGTCATTTGAACATACCTTCTGCCATTTTGTTGGTCCATCTGGAAATTCTCGTCTGGGAGGGAGACTTGATACCTGTTTTTGGGGACGAAGATTTATTTCACACCAAGACAAGAAATTGGTTCTATAGTTTATTTCACTTTCCCAGATGTCTTGCAGAAGGTGGAAAGTGAATTTGGCCTGTGGTTTCTTCTTCTAGGTCTTATTTCTACCACGTCAGCGTTCGTTCCCACCCCCAGCGAAGGGGAGGAGACAACGGCAAAGCTGTCCGCTGTTGTCCAAGTCACAACCAAATCTCCACGACTCAGCTAACCTGATCACATGACTCACACACAATCCAATCAGCTGATCTTAACTTCCTGTCAACGTGTCTACACTGTAATTCACACTCTCCCTCCTCTCCCTCTCTCTCTATCCATTCTCTAACACAAGCAGTCTGGCATATATCACGGAAGACCGAATGCCATGTATAAATGCATCATAGACAGATACATCTCTCTAAGTAGCTGCAGTAACATCCCTGAAGCAACAGTAAGACACTGGTCTATGAACTAATTTTCCTACTGTAAGCGCATAGAAAATAAATGTCTAGCATGAATAACGTTTGCACGTTTATCATAAACTGCTTTTAGCAATTCAATAGCATGTTTGAACCCAGAAGAACCCTCAATAATGTCATATTAGCGTATGATGGCGAGAAGGAACCGGACAAACAATATAAGTTTACATTTTAAATGATTGATTTCTCAATCGTTTATTTAAAAAAAGACAAAAAAAAAAAAAAACTCAACGAAAGCAAAAATAAACTAAAAGTTTTCAAAGTTCGTAAGGATGTGAGAATATTCAGGAAAGAAGATTTTTGGCGTAAAGTTAATGTTTGTACTTCTTAGGAGAAAAAAGTCGGGCGCTAATAGGAAACATAATGAAATAAGAAAGGTACATTTTAATCCTCGCTGTTGGTACTTCCACACAGAGAAGTTTGATGAATGATGCGCGCGAAGGTGATTGTTTAACGTCGGGAAAAAGAAATCCGACGGAGCCAGTGATTACAGCATACTGATTTGACTTCAACTATGGGATCGACTTGTTTCATTATCTTTGCATGCGGATTCCCATTAATGAAAACAACACAACGCGCACACTAGGTTTGTTAGCATCTTATTTTATTCTCGTGCCATTATCTACCATATGAGGCCGTCACCGCCAAGGGACGTTACTTTAGCGGTGTAACCTGAGATTAGTTCATCATGCAACATATTCCCCCATTTTAAGAACAACAACAAAGAACAAAGATCCACTAACAAAAACACAAAATAACTAAAATACAAAAACAAAACAATGCTTTGTCCTTGTGACCTAGATCTTCACTGAAACATTATGTAAAAGAATACCAAAACATGAGATTCATTTATGAGAAGCGGAATACGGTCTCCATTTTTTTTTATTGAACTCCAGTTCCGTGTCCAACGGAAGTGAAGGTATATCCGAGACTTCTTTACTGAAGAGTTCTTTAAGGGGAGGTAATGATTCATACTATCACATCTCTCTTCTTTCAATAATTGAAATGGAAAAGAGAAAAAAAAAGGAATTTATTTACAATGATGAGATAAAAAATAAAATAAAAAGTCAGTTAGTAACTGTCTCATCTCTGAATCTTTTTTTTTTGGGGGGGGGGGGGTCTGACGACACGTCCAGATCTGATGGTTTGAACTGTCGTATGGTTGCTATAGGTGCCCGTGTCACTCCATGGGGTGTACGTTTGAAAGGTGCCTGTTGACATTGTGTACTGTCCGTCTCTATACTCGATGAACCGTCCCTGGTAGGTTCCTGAAGAATTTCAGTGGAGTGCATCTCTGGATGTGCTATGCTTCTGGAGGGATTACTCTAAGATGCTGTCGATTTCGACGAAGAGTTTTTCCGGAGGGGGTCTGTACTATGTACGACCTTGGTTCTCGGTCCAATTGTGTGACAACTCCAGGAGACCACTCACCTGCTTCTTTATTTAACACACGTACAGGTTGTCCGATGGACAGTCTGAGCAGCTCTTTTATATGTTGATCATGGTACATCTGTTTTTCTTGCTTCTGATACAGTCGTTCCATTATTTTCTCCTTGTTAGCGTTTTAGTTGGTGCATTTGACAGGGATGTTCCCTGCTAACTTCCTTTGGTATATAAGCTCACCTGGTGCGGGAAGAGCATGATCTAAAGGAGTCGAACGCAAGCATAATAGTACCATATCCAAGTCATGACCGCTTGAGGCAACTTTTTTGGACTCAATTAGTTCGTATAGTCTTTGAATTCCTTACTAGTCTCCCTGAACGTATCATCCTCATTCCTTCAGTATTTTGGTTTGCTGTGAATGGTGTCGCCGGACTCATTCTTCTCTTCTATTACTTTCGAGCCGAGGTGTTTGCGAATTACAAACCCCTTCTGTATTTGGCAGTTATTGGTGCCTCCTCACTAGGCCTTTGGTATGACTGAGGGATCAATGATGATAATGGGAGTGCTTCTGCTGTTTTTTTAAAATCCACCCTATTACGTCGTAGGAACTCCCCATCAACTTTGACATGGTATGACCTCTCATCCAGTCTCTGCCACACAACTGCTTTCTTCCACTCTCGCTGACCTTTTATGTGTGGCTTAATACGTACCACATCTCCATGTTGCACTGGCTGAAGTGGTTTTACTTTCCGGTTGAAATAATGCTTTTGCTTTCTGCCGTCCCACTTAACTGTCTTGCTTAGATTTTTGTGTAGTTCTAGTCTGAGTAGGCCCTCTCCGGTTGGGAGAAGTGTCTTTGTTCTTCTTGACATTAGCTTCTGCGCAGGTGATAAGTGACCCATGGCTGGCGTATTTCTGTGATCCAACATCACTAGGTATGGATCAGCCTTATCTTGTATTGATTTCCGGAAAAGGTTCTTTGCCATCTTTACAGCAGCTTCTACGTTTCCATTTGCCTTACTATTGTAAGGACTGACGGGTGTATGTGCAAAACACCACTTTCTTGCAAAGGTGGAGAATTCTTGACTACTAAACTGTGGTCCATTATCAGTGACCACCTGATCTTTCTAGGGCAATTGCTCTTGACATATCAAAGGCCTTCGACAAGATATGGCATAAAGGCCTACTTCACAAGATTTCCAGCTACGGTATAACTGGAAATATTCTCTCTATCATTAAATCATTTCTCTCTGATAGGCTCATAAGAACAGTGGTTGATGGACAAAAATCAGAGGCCTACAGTATTAATGCTGGAGTCCCTCAAGGTTCCATCCTGGGCCAAACTCTCTTCCTAATCTACATCAATGATCTCCCTAAACACATACTTTAATCATTCGTTGACATCTATGCTGATGACACGACCATCTACGGCAATACATCAAAGGCTGTAAATGACAAAGCTATCTCTGATTCTCTCCTCTGATCTCGAACGAGTGGCTCAGTGGGGGAAGACGTGGCTGGTTACCTTTAATGCATCTAAAACCAAACTCATATCTTTACATCATCAACGCTCTGATCCCCATCTGGCATAAATTAAAATGGATGACTCTCGTCTAGGAGAATCCTCATGTTTTGACAAGCTTCTGGGCTTGACCTTCACTCCTGATCTGAAATGGAACACGTACATCAAGTCTGTTGCCAAGGTCGCTGGAAAGATGGTGGGATCCTTCTACCGCTCCAGAAGATATCTCACTACTGATGCAATTCTCTATCTATATAAAAGCCAAGTACGTCCAAGGATGGAATACTGCTGCCATATCTGGGCAGGAGCTGCTAAAAACAGCATATCCTGCCTTGACAGAGTACAAAATAGACTTCGTGGCTTAGTGGGGGATGCCCTTTTCTCTAACCTGCAACCTCTCTCCCACAGAAGAGACGTTGCGAGCCTATCCTTGTTTTATCGTTATTTCCATGGCAGGTGCTCGTCTGAACTCCAATCTCTGGCCCCCCTCACCAATCCTTTACGAAAAACACCCGTCTAGCTGAATCCACTGCCAAAAACTTTCCCCACTCTTTATCTATGCCTAAATCAAAACGTAAATTCCATGAACAAAGCTTCTTTCTTAGAACTGTACGCCTGTGGAACTCTGTTCCGTCTGCCTGGTTCCCACCTGACTACAACCTGAATGTCTTCAAGTCCAACATAAACAAATTCTGATGAACCGCCCCCTTAAGTAGACACTTTATTAAATCTCCACACTAACGTACTGCACTTACAATAACCCTTATGCCTGAGTGGCGTCCGGGCCTTGATAAGTGATGCCCACCTTGTAAAAAAAAAATCCCATGTCGTGCAAAATGGTGCTTAAGCTTAGTGATCACAGTTCTAGCTTGTGCAGTCGGGAGATGGTCAATTTCCTATAAATTACTCATATAATCAACGGTGCAGAGATAGTCCCTATCTGCAAAGCTAAAGAGATATACTCCTACTTTTGTCCAAGGTCTCTCCAGAATTTCATGAACCATTAAAGGCTTTGCAGGATTGGCTACCTCATATTTGCTGTACGTTGGGCATTTTGAGACAAAGTCTCTGATGCCACTATTCATATTTGGCCAGTATAAGCATTCTCTTGCTCTTCTGCAGCATCCTTCGACCCCTAGGTGGGTGGAATGCAATTTTTCTTTTAACACTGCTCACTGTGTTGTTGGTACTACTACTCGGTTTCCTCTGAAGATTAATCCATCTTGTACCGTCATTTCACTCCGCATGCTGAAATATGGTCTCACCTCTGGGTCAAGATGTACTTTGTCTTCTGGCCATCCTTCCACAATTACTTGCTGTAACATCTGCATACATCTGCCTTCTTTTGTGGCTTTTTCGAGCAACCTTCCCTCTGTCACTGGAATATATTCTGTTTCCTGGGCATCATCATCATCATCATCATCATCATCATCATCATCATCATCATCATCATCGATACATTCATTGATCACCCCATGAATGTATGCCCTTGATAATATGTCTGCTAGGAACATCTTCTTACCGGGATGATATAGAACAATCACATTGTAAACTTGCAACCGCATTAACATATTTTGCAGTCGCTTTGGGCATTTCCCTAATTCCTTTTTCATTATTGCTTCTAATGGTTTATGATATGTCAGTACTGTAACCTGTTGACCAAATGTGTATTGGTGAAACCGTTCACAAGCATAAACCACTGCCAATAGTTCTTTCTCAATCTGTGCATATCGGGTTTCTGTGTCTGTAAGTTCTCGGCTAATATATGCTAAGGGTTGACCTTCTTGTAGCAATGCAGTCCCCATTCCTTTCTTGCTTGCATCACATTGAACGACCAATGGTTTGTTGGGGTCATAGTATCTCAATACTGGTGCTTCACTCACCAACATTTTGATTTTCTCAAAAGCTTCTTCACGGATCTGAGACAACGTCCATGGCACATCCGCCTTTGTAAAGTAGCGAATTGGAGCCATCACGTCAGAGATGTGGGACAGAAACTTTGCCAAATAATTCATGAATCCTCCCAATCGCTGCAATCCCTTAATGTCTGTTGGCCGTGGCATATCTTTTATGACTTTTATTTTCTCAGGATCTGGAAGTAAACCCTCACTGGTTATCCTGTGATCCAGGAATGATACAGATGTTTGCCGTAAATTCATTTTCTCAGAATTCAATCGCATCCTACGATCACGACATCTTTGTAAGAGCTTTCTGAGTTTTCTGTCATGGTCCTCTGTTGCTTCTTCCATCGTTTTACCAATCCCGACCATCAGAAGATCGTCTGCTTTGTTGATGATTCCTTTCAAATCGACCACATTATTATATAGTTATCTTTGAAATATTTTCGAGGTTGGAGCAATTCCAAATGGTAAAATCTTCCATCGAAACCAACCATATGGAGTGGCAAAAGTGGTCAAGCGACTGCTGGCTTCATCTAACTTCAGGTGCCAAAATCCATCCCTTAGATCAAGAGTTGAGAAAACTTTGCTATCAGCAAGTTCTTGAAGGAGATCATCCAGTACCGGTAACTGGAAATGCTCCCGTTTAAGAGCCTTATTTAATGGTCTGGGGTCAATACATATCCGTAACTTTCCATTTTTTTTTTATTACCAGTGATAAGGCACTTACCCATGGTGTTGGCTCGTTCACTGGTTCAGTTACCTTCTTTTTGACCAGTCTTTCTAATTCGGCTTTCACTTTTACCTTGATAGTCACTGGTATTCTTCGAGCCGCTGCAACATGTGGTGCTACCTTGGAGTTTACCTCCAGATGAACCTCTCGCGGTAACGTACCCAATTCTTCCTGGAATACATCCTGAAATTCGGATATGATGCTCTCCGGGTGCTGGTTGCTGTCGTTTTGAGATATGTTTTCAACCCTCTTAAATTTGTCATTGTTCACACTAATGAGTGCCATTTTCTGGATGGCATTCGCTCCAAGTAGTGGATGGAAGTCTTCCTTTATAATGACAAACTTCATTGCATACTTGAGTCCGGTTTTTGGGTTTATCATTTTTATCCAACGTTTTTGGGTTTATCATTTTTATCCAACCGGCTTTCCTTTGACCATCATTTCTGCCTTTATCACTTCAGGTCTGATGGAATTGGTTTCTTCTTTTGTGGTCACCATCACTACTGCTATCGCTATCATCTTGTTTTCCAACAAACCGAATATTCTTTTTTCTTGATTTGCATCTTTTTGCAAAGTTGTGCTTTCCATTGCATTTGAAACACGTCTTCCCAAAAGCTGGACAAAACTCTTTTCCGGGTTCATGTCGCAATGCACACGCCCTACACCCTCTGTTACTTTCTGTGGTTGTTGGCCTTCCATTAGGTTTTAAGCCCACTCTGTTAACTGCCTCGGATCTCAGAATTCTAGACTGTAGTGTTGCATTTTCCGATAGTTTGCATATGTCTATGCATCTCTGTAAGTCTAACTGTCTCATTTTAAGCAGTTCCGCTTGGGTGTGGGGTTTATGTACTCCAAGAATTATCTGGTATCATAGTTATCAACGTACGGAGTGCCGTGATAAATGCTTCCACTGTTTCACCTTCTCCCTGTTTTCTTGTGTGGAAGATATATCGTTCGTATGTCTCATTAATTTCTTCAATGGCATACTTATCGAACGCTTGGCGAATTTCGTTGGGTGTTCTCTCTTCTTCCGGAGTCAGAAACTGAAACCTATAATATACTTTTAACGCTTCGTCTCCAAGTGTATGCAGCAACATCGCCGTTTGGTATGGTACTGGCTGTCTCGTTAGCTACGCGATGATAGCATAGTTATTCCATCTTAATTTAAACAGCTTCGAGTTCGCTGACAGATTATTTTCCATACACAGGTGTTGTGGGGGTCGTATCCCCGCCACTGGTCTATTTATCTCTTCCATGTTAAGTTCGGATATTTTTTTTCTCAATGCAATCTTGTGTTTTACGACTGATTAAATTGGTTTAAACTTCTTCTTTTTTTTTAAAACGCAAATCGATCACAATGACCAGATAAAGCAAAACAAACTTTGTGTGTGTGTGTGTGTGTGTGTGTGTAACACAATAAATCAAACATTACTTATCTTCGTTTATTTTTCTTACATTTTGTATTCTTCATTGGAACTCTTATTGGGATTTCCCAAACGTTTGAGGTAACAAAGTAATGTGACGACGTCAAGAAGAAAGGAAAAACAAACACAGAGTTAAATGTTATAAAAAAACTGTATTTACAAAAAGGGAAAATAAAGGTGTTGCAAACAATTGGGTTTGCGGGAAACTTATCTCACAGATGTGATGTGTCCGTTTATCAATTAAATCTTTCCTGTGTCCTTAGTTGGTATGAAAGAGAAAAGGTGCGGCCTTGGTCTATGCTGCTATTACGGCTTGGACTCCATGTGCGTCCCGTATTTCTGGTGGCGGAGAGCTGGCGAAATGGATGTACTCGCAATCAGGTCCCAACCGCAAAAGAGACCGAAAGTTCGAAGGGGCCGCGCAAATAGGGGTCGGGGAGGAAACTAGAATGGCAGCCCGTGATTGGTTGTTTTTCATCCAATCACAGGGCACTACACTAGTGACTCCGTAATAATTCCAATATTCTCCCCCAAAACAAAATTGCAATATGAAATCATTGCAACATAATTCTCTGCAGTTACAGGTCCTTATGCTTTTAAGCTGGAGGTTCATAGCAGGCTTATTGTAAGGCAACTATCCCATAATGAAAGGTCGCAGAAACTTGGATTTGCCTCCCTTTGAAGGCAAATACGGCCCATAGTAAAGTTCATAGGAAAATTGATTTTTTTTTTTTTTTTTAAGGCAAACATAGCCAATAATAAAGTTCATAGAAAAATTGATTTTTTTTTTCTTGAAGGCAACCATAGCCAATAAAAGTCCACAGGAAAAATAGATTTTTTTTGGAAGGCAAACATAGCCAATAATAAAGTTCACAGGAAAATTGATTTTTTTTAAGGCAAACATAGCCAATAATAAAGTTCACAGGAAAATTGATTTTTTTTTTTTTTGAGGGCAAACATAGCCAATAATAAAGTTCTCAGGAAAATTGATTTTTTGAAGGCAAACATAGCCAATAATAAAGTTCACAGGAAAATTGATTTTTTTTTTTTTTTTGAAGGCAAACATAGCCAATAATAAAGTTCTCAGGAAAATTGATTTTTTGAAGGCAAACAAAGCCTATAATAAAGTTCACAGGAAAATTGATTTTTTTTTTTTAAGGCAAACACAGCCAATAATAAAGTTCACAGGAAAATTGATTTTTTTTTTCTTGAAGGCAAAAATAGCCAATAATAAAGTTCACAGGAAAAAGATTTTTTTTTTGAAGGCCAAACATAGCCAATAATAAAGTTCAAAGGAAAATTGATTTTTTTTTAAGGCAAACATAGCCAATAATAAAGTCCAGAGGAAAAATAGATTTTTTTTTTGGAAGGCAAACATAGCCAATAATAAAGTTCACAGGAAAATTGATTTTTTTTTCCTTTGAAGGCAAACATAGCCAATAATAAAGTCCACAGGAAAAATAGATTTATTTTTTTTTTTTGAAGGCAAACATACTAGAATATAGAAGAGGTGAAGATTGTATTCACAAAGAGCTTAAAGGTTTGAAAGAAGTGAGTGTAGTGGTTTATTTTGTATGTAAAGAATTCTCATTTTGGTGCACCAATAGGACTATAGAAATTTCATCCCTTCAATAATAAGGTAGGATATCATTAACAGTTATTATTTTTTCTTCTTTTTACAATAAGTACCTATAAGCTAAGGTATGTGAAGATTGTTTTAGATAAACTGAATTTAATAGTATATATAGGGGTTAGTAAGAGAGTTTTTACTACCTTTTAAATTTTTAGTCCTTTTAGGACGTTGTTTCATTGGAACAGATGAGCTATTAGTATTTGGTACATCATTAGGAGATTTTGAATTTGCAGCATCAACTACTCTCTTGGAGTCTGGAACAATTCCAGGATGGTGTGCGTGAGTTAAAGATAATTCCAGAGGATACAGGAGCTTGATGGAATGGACCTGAACCGACCCGTCACCTCTTTTAACTTTTACAGAACGAATTTTTTTGTCGTCACCAACAATTAATTCCAAAACTCTTCCCAGCAACCAAAATGGTCTAGCCTTGGCAGGATTTTTAACAAGAACCACATCATCAACCTTGATACGATTGTGAAAATTGACCTCGTGCAAATCTTTACATTGCTCCCTCAAACTCAACAAATAGTCTTGATACCAAAGCTCACGGAATCTAGTTAGCATAGAATCCCGTGCTTCAATGGATTTTACTACATTTAATCTTGAAGGAGGGTCAGATTTCCAAACATTCTGGTCATCTAATTTTAGTACAAGTCCTAAATTGGCATTAGGACGAAGAAAACAGTTGGGGGTTATTATTTCGAGGTCTGAATCCGAAGAACACCTGTAAGTGAGAGGTCTTTGATTTATGGCATTTTGAATATCCGAAATTATAGTAAGGAGATCAAAATATTTAATTCGAGATCGCCCAATTGTTTTATACAAACAAGATTTAATGGTTCTGATCATACGTTCCCATGTGCTCCCCACCCAAGCAGCATATAAAGGTATTCTGATATGCTTAATATTATACACTTGAAAGTGTTCATTAAATTCAGAGGAGGCAAAAACTTCCTCTATAAGGTTACAACCAGCTATAAAGGATCTGGCATTATCGCTGTAAATATGAGATGGGATTCCATGCATATTTGTAAATCTGATCAGAGCCAGGATAAACGAGTGAGTGCTCATATCTTTAACTAATTCTATGTGTACTGCTCTAATGTTTAGGCAAGTAAATATAAGCATATACATTTTACTTACACCTTCATCACCTTTCACCCAAACATGTCCCGTATAGTCAATCCCAGTGTGTAAAAATGGTTTAATGAGATTCACACGATGTTTGGGAAGATTTGTAACCTTAGGATACTTAAACGCAAGGCTATTAAATTTTTTGCACAAGATGCACTTTGAAAGTACTTTTTTGACGGCTTGTCTTGCCTTGGGTATCCAAAACCCTGAAAGGCGGATTTTAGTTAGGGTTGATTGAATTCCCAGATGTTTACATCTTTTGTGGTATTCTACGATGATAAGTTCAGTTAAATCATGATCCTTAGCCAATAAGACAGGATTGATAACTTCATAATCATAAGTAGTGACTTTACCTATTCTACCTTTAGTTCTGATGATTCCACTTTCATCTAAGAATAAATTTAAATTTTTTACTGATTCAGGTACTTCTTTACCTTGAGGCGATTGCAGGTAAGCAAATTCTGTAGGAAAGCTTTGTTGTTGCATTACCTTAAGTAAATAAATTTTAGCACAGTTGCTGGGATCTAGGTCTATATGTTTGATTTTATTTCTAACCTTAAATATGTTGGTAGTAACGTTAAGTAATCTATTGAGATCTGAGTATCTACCAAAGGGTACCACCGGTTGAGGCTCAACATTAACTACAGTGTAATTTAATGACGTAGGCTGTATAATAGATTTATTCTTTAAGCTTAGGCACTGAAGTTCACTTGATGGCCATTCTATGGGACTTTTACTAAGCCATTCAGGACCCGAAGTCCAGCGGCTTAAATTCTGCTGAAATTTTTCAAAGGTTACTCCTCTTGTGAGCAAGTCGGCAGGATTTTGATCTGTAGGAACGTATCTGAATTTTACAGTTAACGATCTTTTTTCTTTTAGTTCCTCAGTCATTTGTTGGATGTCTTTTAGTCTGTTTCTTACAAACAGGTTTTTAGTTTTGATGTTGTCAGACAAAAGCCATGACAGCACAACCTGTGCATCAACAGATATAACGATATCTCTGATCTCAATTTGGGAGTAGGCTTTCAACAAAGGTAATAAGCACTTGATGGCCAAAAACACAGCCAACAATTCCAGCGTAGGTAAACTTTTGGGCTTCATAGGAGCCACCTTAGCTTTGGAAAATAACAAATGGGACTTGCCATTTTGTGCACTATAAACTACAAACCCATATGCCCCTTTAGAGGCATCACAAAATATAAACAAATCGGCTGGGTTGGCTTCACTGATTACAAATCTAGGGAACTGCAGTGAATCCAGCTTGGAAAGGTCCCGTGATAAAGCAGACCATAAAGCCTGGTATTCCTCGGGCACAACATCATCCCAGTCTAATTTCTGCGACCACAAATCTCTCAAGAGCATTTTGCCTCTGATAGTAACAGGTAGACACAGAGATAGTGGGTCGAAAACCCTTGCAGTTTGAGTTAAAATACCTCTTTTAGTGGTAACTTGCTGATCAATAGATGACCTAGAAATTTGAAGTGTATCCTCTAATGTGGAATACCTGTAGCCTAAAACTTTCTCCAATTCACAGCCATGTTCTACGAGTTTCTGATCTTTTATCATTAAGGTTTTAAGTTCCTCACAATTCGTATTCCATGATCTAAGATTAAAATGACCTCTTTCCATACGATGATTGGCCGTTGTATAGAGGTTTGATAACATTTCAACAGAGTTACTTGTTTTAATCAGGTTATCCACATAGAAATTTTTCTTCAACATGTCAGAGCAGTCATCAGCAGGGAACATTCGGGCATGGTGCTTTATTATGAAATTCAAAATGAAGGGACTGGCGTTAAACCCAAAAATAATAGTGGTATATCTAAAACAAATCAGTCTATTGCCTTCCTTCATAAAAAAACAAAACCTGTTACGGTCTTCGAGAGATCCGAGTTTGATCATAAGGAAAGCCTTACGAATGTCTGCTAACATCACATATTTGTTAGATCTAAATAATAATAGTAATTCCAGCATATCTCCCATTAAATTTATGCCAGGATAAGCTGCTTCATTTAAAGAATATTTACCATTAGTCTTCAGAGAGCAGTTAAAGACAGGTCTAATCTTAGTAGTAGACTGTTCATCCATCTTGAAAACAGGCCTATGTGGTATCCAAATGTATTTTGAAAAATTCTCAGGAGCTACCTCAAAACGTTCGATGATACCCTCCTGCTCCTGTTGATGAAATATTTCAGCATAGTCATCGAGTAATTTTTGTTGCTCGAGCTTGTTTACTACTCTGTTTAGCACTGAAAGTGCAATTCTGTGATTGGAAGGTACAGACTTGATTTTGTCATCATGCCAGGGGAGTTTCACATGATACGCATTATTTTTAAATTCAATGGAATTTTCAAATTCCATAATTTTACTCTTGTCATAATTACAAGTAGCCTCGTCTTCCGATGATATACCTAGAGAATCTACATCAAACATTTTCTCTAAATTTCTTTCTACTTGACTCTCATCAAATATTTCAGCAAGGGGATCAGGGTAGCTCTTTATCGGGTTCATTACAAAATTTACCCTAATGTCTGAGCACGTAGAGTATTTGGAGACTATGGCATGATAATTGTGGAGATCCTTATTCTTAATCTTCTTAGGATTACACTGTTTATCATACAAAAAATGTTGGCAATTGCCAAACGGGGAAATGCCTGCAGGAAACTCCCATGCAGAGCCCTGCATGCAGTCTATCATTTTGATGTTCTTCATGAATTGAATCACATCAATGCCTAAAAGGCCATGTACACGAATGTCATTTTTTTTGTGCAAAAAGGCCAGGGTATAATTTAAATTAATTAAATTTTTCTTTACAGACTTAAAATTATCAAATCTTAAGTTCATATCGAATTCATCATCGATAAGAACTGGTAGAGACAAGGAACTACCCTTAGTTACCTCTATCCCCACTACAAGTTGGTTCAATTTTTTTGTTTGCGACCCTAAAAAGGTTTTTACCTCGTATTCAACTGGAGTGAGGAGAGATTTATAACACCCTAATCTTTCAATAACATTCCTGGAGAAATAGGTTCTTTGACTGCCTGTATCAAAGAGGCAGTTAAATCTATATTTTTGTTTTCCTTTAAAAACAGTAATTGCTACTATCGGCAAAATGTAGGGTTGTTCCTGCATGCTAGTGTTAGCACACACGTGCGTGGAAGCAGTTGGACTGTTTCCACCCTTATCTGTTTCATTACAAAGTGGGGTAACGTGGCCTCGGGATTTACAATGTGCACATCTCCGAGGTAATTTATTTCCTTTGCCATAGCAGTCTTCTGTTCTATGATTGGCACTTGTACAAAGGAGGCATAAGCCCATTTCTCTACACCTAGAACGTCTCGACTCAAGGGAGAAATATTTTGGACAATGGTTCATAGTGTGTCCATTGACGCTGCAAAATCTGCAATGCTTAGTAACTTTGCTAGATTTTATAGCAAAGTTTTCCAACGTTGGGACACCCTTCCTTACATTATTATTTTTATTATAATTTCCTTCCCTAGATTTGAAATTGTCTTGGTGGGAATTTGGAGTTTTTTTAAAACTGGTTTTTATCAAGGTTTTTATGACCTCATTATAACTATCAAAGATCTGATTAATTTTTGGATAGTTACTATCAACTTTTCTTATTATCTCTTTTTGAAGAGTTGGGGGTAATTTCGAAAAAATTACATGGCTAATCAGTTCGTAGCCAGGAGTGTTTTCTTCAAAAAAATCCAGACCATACGAAGTCTTTAGTTCAGCTAGGTCAGCCTTTATTTCTGACAAAAAACTTTTTATGTTAGCAAACTCTGGGTCATATTTAGGAGTATTACCCAGCAGTTGTTTAAAAATTTCATCGATAATGAGAGGAATATCCAAAAACTCCTTTCTCAATAAATTGATGGCCACTTCAAAGTTTTCATCTTCTAACGAGAGGTGAGACACTAACTGAGACGCGTAACCTGTCAAAAAACTTTTTAAAAGTGATAGTTTGGCTTTTTTTGAATGTACGGCGTCCACACAATTCTCAAATTGAGCTAGGAAATTTTTAAATTCAAATTTACCAGCTCTTATGCCACTAAATTTAGCACACTGCAACCGTGGGGCTGAAACGCACGCGGCTGCGAGTGGCATTTGTGGATTTTGTACTAGGACCGATTCTTTATTGGAAGGAGAAATATTCTCTTCCAGTTCAGTGAGCCTTTTGAATATGTTGTAAACGAACTCCGCCTGTAACTTTTCGTCTTCCAACATACCGCTATCTTCTAAATTGATATCGGCCTTTTCACAGGCTTCACTTATTCTATTATTAATTACGTCGACCTCCGTCAACCATTTGTTAATAAGAACTTCTTGCCTTTTAAAACAAATGTTATTGAGCGACACTTCTGCTGACATTAAATCAACGGCCGAAGTTATTTTCCTTTTAAAGGAATCTCTATTAAAAATCAAGGCTCTAACGCCCTTTATCTGTTTAAAATCATTCATACTGCTGAGAGCAAATATCTACAAGCAAAATAAAGGAAGGAAACGGAAGGAAAGAAAGAAAAAAAGGGGGGACGGACGAAATTAACCTCTACAGATCCAGTAGTAACACCAAAATAGCATAGGCTTGTATTCCCTTCCTCAAGCGACGTCACGGTTGAATTGAATTTACACAAATCTATTTCGTGTTAAATTATTCCACGTGTTATTTTTAGTCTCTAGCGTAAAAGGCTAGTTTCAATTGTTTGCAAATTATTGGGATTTCCCAAACGTTTGAGGTAACAAAGTAATGTGACGACGTCAAGAAGAAAGGAAAAACAAACACAGAGTTAAATGTTATAAAAAAACTGTATTTACAAAAAGGGAAAATAAAGGTGTTGCAAACAATTGGGTTTGCGGGAAACTTATCTCACAGATGTGATGTGTCCGTTTATCAATTAAATCTTTCCTGTGTCCTTAGTTGGTATGAAAGAGAAAAGGTGCGGCCTTGGTCTATGCTGCTATTACGGCTTGGACTCCATGTGCGTCCCGTATTTCTGGTGGCGGAGAGCTGGCGAAATGGATGTACTCGCAATCAGGTCCCAACCGCAAAAGAGACCGAAAGTTCGAAGGGGCCGCGCAAATAGGGGTCGGGGAGGAAACTAGAATGGCAGCCCGTGATTGGTTGTTTTTCATCCAATCACAGGGCACTACACTAGTGACTCCGTAATAATTCCAATACTCTGTTCATCCGACCGCTGCCAACATGTTTCATTATCTTTGCATACAGATTCCCATTAATGAAAACAACACAATGCGTACACTTGGTTTACTGGCATCTTATTTTATTCTCGCGCCATTATCTACCATACAAATCTGTCACCGCCAAGGGACGTTACTCTAGCGGTGTAACCTAAGATTAGTTCCTCATGCAACACGACTAACTGGTTTTGGCGCATTTGCCCCCTTTTTATAGTGGACAGACCGGCTTCCAGCAATGGCTGTTGGGGAAAATATTTTTATATTCTCTTTCCTTGCACTACAATTGGCTGAAAACACAACATCCCTGTGTCGGCGAAAACAAGACGAGTTTTAGTTTTTACGATCGTGAAAATTGCGTGGGTGTATACAGTAGCTGTACGCGCCACTGAAACGTTTCACAATGTATTCGATGCTCCTGCTAGTTTTGTTGTTTTCTCGCAAAGAAAGATTCCCAATTAGAAATTAGATCTCTTACTCACTTCGTAACAATAATATCAGCAATGGTAGTGTTAAATGTACATGAGATATTTTCATTTTAACCGTGATTACTCATAATATTCCTCATACAGAAACCACCTACTATGTAAAAGAAAATAAACGTCAGTTGACTACCATATTTCAAGCTCAATAATTATTTCATAGTATTCACATGTATCCGTTGTTCATCATACTAATACACTACTGACCTAATATAAAATGATGTCAGAATAAACTGTGGGAGCCTTTTCTAGTCTCACACAAAAACATGCGTTCACATCTCAAGCTATATTACTTGTCATATACATAGGCGCACACAAACATATGCGCGCATGTCCACACACGTACATATATTCACGTTCACGTATATACACTCACATTCACGTGTATACACACACACGCTAACATACACACATGTACTCACATACGCGCACATGTATGCACACATGGACAACGTCACTTCCCCTTTCAAAGGAAATCCACACATGCGCAAAAGACCACCGGAAACACCTATAAAAGCAAGAACAATAAGCAGCTTCCTTCTTTTCAGACCAGCTCTCGAGCTGAGAGGTTTGACGAACCAGCCGCCTCCCGTTTCGGGAGGCGTGCACGCATGCACATCACGTCTCCTTCTACTGTATGTGGGGCAAAAAGCTAACAAACAGTGTATACACTTTATACACTTTCTCTCTCCATAAACTGGATTGACATTCTCACTCTTTCTCTTTATATATACAACTTGTGCCTGAGAATACCTTCGCGTAGCTGACTGCTAACATGGCGCACAGTTTAACTGATATCAACCCTCTATCCTTTTCTTTGTCTACAACTGGACTATCATTCCCATTTTACACTACATTACTCACTTCTCTTCCCACGCGCGAACAAACGATAGTGACCCGAACGTGAGATGAACACACATTTCCTTTTCCTTCTATACTTCAAGTCCCACAACAAATGATGGTTGCACCCGAACACGGACATGAACACATGTTATATCTAAAACATTCATTCTTTCAACAGTAAATAAACGACACGTTTATCTTATCCAGCAATTGAGTTTTTGTTTCCTTCATTCCATTCGTTTGATTATTTTCTTTTGTAACGGGATTAGGATATATATATATCCTAGTCCTCTGTAGGAAAATGGTGACCCTGTTATTTTAAAATGAAATGGATGCGTTTGAGCGAAACACTCATACACACACACACACACACACACACACACACACACACACACACACACACACACACACACACACACACACACTCTCTCTCTCTCTCTACAACAATACACTTTCCTTCTCACCAGCTAACAACGAGACGCACGCCAAACTATAGATTTTCTTTCTCACCAGTTAACAGCGAGAGATGCACTCCAAACTAAACATATGTGGTATCCTTTTCTTTCAATTGTTTCTTCACAAAATAAATACTAGTTCGTTTAATTCAATTTAACACGTAGTTCGTCTCTTTCTCAATTCAATTCATTATTCCTAATTTTCACCACCTCAACAAATTGGTGACACACGAACGTGAGAGGAACACATATTTCCTTCTATAACCACAAGTCTCACAACAAACCGGCGATCACGACGAGACGTGAAATGAACAAGCATGGTGAACCTACCTTTTTGAAATGAATTGTTTTGAGCGAGACGCGCGTTTTATTTGATAAAGAAAAAAACGAACTTTTCAACAAAGAAAAACAAGTAACCTACTACCGACAGGAATAACTACTACAAACAACAATGACAATACTCCTCGTCAGACTCGGCAGAAAAATAAACGCGGAGCTGTCGACTTCGTACCGAATTTAAAGAAAAATTCAAGCTCGACAAATATTTTTCACAGTTTCCTGACATTACCCTGCAACAAACGCGAGGAGCAAAATCACATAGGCCTATGCACATTCTCTTCCGCACAGCAGACACAACAACAAAGAAACAATTACAGGACATCCTTATCAACACATAGGAAGAAGTTGAATCAACAATACGAGTTAAGATACACCACGCACGCTGATAAACTCACAACTTGGAAGTTTCATTGACAGCCGGCAACCACACTCATCGTTCAACAAGAATGAATGCACAACTAGCACCCGTCCAAACAATGTACACACACTACTGCAGACTCATGTGCAAAGACACAGTCAACTGGACACATCACGTCAACACTAACAAAATTTTCCTTCCAAACGAACAATTCATTTTACTGTCCAAGCAACTCGTTGCACATGTCAGCACACAACAAAAAACAACCAAACAAATATCACCCTAAAAAAGAGTAAACGCCTTTCCGCACGTAAGTAAATACTTTCTTTTACGAACACACTCCGTTTTTTGACGTTTTTTTCAAACACCACACAAACAGCAAAAAAACAGGACAAAAAGTCAATTGCCAAAAACATTACGTACAAAAAAAAAAAAACAAATATATAAATATATATACACTGCATATATATCTTTTTCCTGGGAAGGGGAGTATTGTGGGAGCCTTTTCTAGTCTCACACAAAAACACGCGTTCACATCTCAAGCTATATTACTTGTTATATGCATAAGTGCACACAAACATACGCATGCACGTCCACACACATACATATATTCGCGTTCGCGTATATACACTCACATTCACGTGTATACACACACACACACACACACACACTAACGTACACACATGTACTCACATACGCGCACATGTATGCACAAATGGACAATGTCACTTCCCCTTTCAAAGGAAATCCACACATGTGCAAAAGACCACTGGAAACACCTATAAAAGCAAAAGCAATAAGCAGCCTCCTTCTTTTCGGACCAGCTCTCGAGCTGAGAGGCTCAACGAACCAGCCGCCTCCTGTTTTGGGAGGGGCGCGCCCTTGCATGTCACGTCCTCTTTTACTGTATGTGGGGCAAAAAGCTAACAAACAGTACATACACTTTATACGCTTTCTCTCTTCATGAACTGGATTGACATTCTCACTCTTTCTCTCTCTATATACAACTTGAGAATACCTTCACGTAGCTGACTGCTACCATGGCGCGCAGTTTAACTGATGTCAACCCTCTATCCTTTTCTTTGTCTACACGTTGGACTATCATTTCCATTTTACACTACATTACTCACTTCTCTTCCCATGCGCGAACAAACGATAGTGACCCGAACGTGAGATGCACACACATTTCCTTTTCCTTCTATACTTCAAGTCCCGCAACAAACGATGGTTACACCTGAACGCGGACATGAACACGTGTTATATCTAAAACATTCATTCTTTCAACAGTAAATAAACGACACGTTTATCTTATCCAACAATTGAGTTTTTGTTTCCTTCATTCTATTTGTTTGATTATTTTCTTTTATAACGGGATTAGGATATATATATATCCTAGTCCTCTACAGGTGTAACGTGTGAATGGTGCAAAAATGTTATGGACGCGTGTTGCTCGGTAGGTAATAAATGTGGCATGAATTGTGTCATTTACTCTTGCATGGCGAGCTGCTGCATATGCATCATCAATGCTACCAGATCAATTCAGGTCTGTTTTTGATGGGGTTTGCGTGGGTTAGACATATCTAGTAGTTGTTGATTGCCAAAATGTGTCAAATGCATGAGGCGTTAACAATTTAAGTGCCCCTCCAACGTGAGTTAGCCCAACCAGGGTAAGTTAGTAGAGGAAGTGTTTCTCTACAAGGAGAGTTACACAATCAAGGGGCAGTGTATTGTTTATACATGTAACATCTCCCTCCTTATGGGGGATGGGGGACAAAGAAATTGAAATTTTATTTATTATTATTATTACTTGGGGTGGGGGGAATGTGTCGTTTGCTAAAATTGGGATAGATCGTTGGATTAATTCACAATATCTGGCAGGCTTTTTTATGACTCGGCCCGATCTTGTTTGTATTGGTGATACTGGTCACTCGTTTGGTTCTTGTTGGTCTGCTGCTGCTTCCATCCCATTATGTTTGCGTGTTTCATTGTCTGAGATGAGACTTTCAATCTCAGGGTGGTTGTAGATGAACCCTCTTGGTTGTCGTATTGGGAAAGAGTATTCTGATTGTAACGTTTAGCATATAAAACGACGGTTGTGGCAGTATCATAGTCTGCTTGCATTTTCTACTTCATACAACCGACGTCAACCTTTTTTAAAATTTGTTTTTATTACATTTTCACCCCAAACAAGGCACATTGCCACTTTGGTGTAGGGGGCTACTATCAGGGGCAACAGCTACTGGAGTACTATTTAGGGAGTTGGGCAGCAAGAGATCGGTTCATGTTACACTTGAACTTCTGAATGTCAGTACAGTTGAGGAAGCAGGGACCCGGAATGGAATTCCAAAGTCTAGCGGTTCTGGGGAAGAAACTACTGGAGTAGAAAGCTCTTTTACATCTAGGGATCTCTACTGTGTGGGGATGTGATTTAGCTGCCTGTCGGGTTTGTTGAGGGTGTTTACGTCGTGGGGGCACAAATGCTTGCAGTTCATAAGAGCAGTCACCATTAAAGTACTTGTAGAAGAGGCAGAGGGACGCAACATTTTGTCGATGGGACAGAGGCTGAAGCTTAGATGACAGTTCAGGACCTATTAGGTTGGCGACTCTCTTTTGAACCTTGTCTAGGAGCAAGAGACTAGTAGCAGATACACCAGCCCAAATATGACAACAATACTCCATACTTCAGCAAGGTCTCCGTGGTTGGTACTGTTGCCTTTGTCCGTTGGCCTGGTAGCCTTTGTGCTGGACTAGTATTGAAACCTTCGGTTGGTATATTTCACATGTTGATATGTTTCGCATGTTTGCCTAAGAGTAGGTCCTCTCCCGAGGCCTTGCCCTTTCTACATTAAACGCTTCATTATTTTCACAGTCGCCTCAGCAGCACCGTTTGCTTGACTGTGAACAGAGGATATTGTTTCATGATTAGTGCCCAATCTTTTGCAAACTTTCAAAATATGTTAGATGAGAATTGGGGTGTTTTCTCAGAAAGGAGAATGTCTGGGATACTTTACCTGGAAGAATGACCTCTAAGAAAACTTTTGTAGTTGAGAAGACATGTTTTTGTGTACCAAGGCTGCTACGAACTGAGTCAGGTGTGAAATGGAGCCTGTTGAATGTTGAGCAGTGATCCGATTTTTGCATTTGAAAGGACGCACACCACAGGAGACTTTTGATGAAATGAAAGAAACTTATGGTGATAATGCCCCATCATATGACCTTGTAAAACGCTGGCATCGTGAATTCAAACATGGCTGGAAGTCTGTGGAAACAGCTTCCAGACCTGGTCGCCCCCCTTCTGCATCTGTCCGTCAAGTTGAGGCTGCCATTTTAGAAGATCAGCGCATTACTATTCGCCAAATAGCCCAAGATGTCAAGATTAGTACAGCGTCCTATCCTTACATCATCAACGCTCTGATCCCCAGCTGGCATCAATTGTGATGGATGGCTCTCGTCTGGGTGAGGCCCCGTGTTTTGACAAGCTTCTGGGTTTGACCTTTACTCCTGATCTGAAATGGAACAGGTACATCAAGTCTGTTGCCAAGGTTGCTGGAAAGATGGTGGGATCCTTCTACCGCCCCAGAAGATATTTCACTACTGATGCAATTCTCTATCTATATAAAAGCCAAGTACGTCCAAGGATGGAATACTGTTGCCATATCTTGGCAGGAGCTGCTAAAAACAGCCTATCCTGCCTTGACAGAGTACAAAATAGACTTCGTGGCTTAGTGGGGGATGCCCTTTTCTCTAACCTGCAACCTCTCTCCCACAGAAGAGACGTTGCGAGCCTATCCTTGTTTTATCGTTATTTCCATGGCAGGTGCTCGTCTGAACTCCACTCTCTGGTCCCCCCTTGCCAATCTTTCACGAAAAACACCCGTCTAGCTGAATCCACTGTGAAAAATTTCCCCCACTCTATATCTGTGCCTAAATCAAAACGCGGATTCCATGAACAAAGCTTCTTTCTTAGAACTGCACGCCTGTGGAACTCTGTTCCGTCTGCCTGCTTTCCTCTGGACTACAACTTGGATGTCTTCAAGTCCAATGTTAACAAATTCCTAATGAACCGCCTCCTTAATTAAGCACTTCATCAAATCTCCACACTAACGTAATGTACTTGCAATAACCCTTATCCCTGAGTGGCTTCCGGGCCTTGATAAGTGGTGATCACTGTGTAAAAAAAAAAAAAAAAAGGGTCCGTGGAAACTATCATTCATGACCATTTGCATATGCATAAGGTGTCTGCCAGATGGATTCCCAGGTTGCTCACACCATTCCAGAAGCGAGAACGCGTCGAGTGCTTGAATTTGGAGATGTGCCAAGAAGATGAGTCAAAGTTTTTCAAAAGACTGATTACACAGGATGAAACCTGGGTCCATCACTATGATCCAGAGACCAAAGCCCAGTCAATGCAGTGGAAGCACTTGGACTCAACACCTCCAAAGAAGGCAAGGGTGCAGCCCTCTGCTGGCAAGGTCATGCTCACAGGGACCAGGACGGAGTAGTGATGACAGATTTCCTAGCAAAGGGTACCACAATTACAGGAGCCTATTATGCTTCACTTTTGAGGAAATTAAGGGAAGCTATAAAAATCAAGAGGCGGGAGCAAGATCAGCTCCGGTCCACAACTCGCATGTCGCCAGATTAGAAGCATGGGCGTGTGGTTATGAAAATATCTCGCCACCCTCCCTACTCTCCTAACCTTGCACCCTCTGACTTTCACCTCTTCCCAGCCATGAAGTTGATTTTGAAAGGAAAGTATTTTCCAGGTGATGCAGCCTTGATTTCTGAAGTCACGTTGTGGTTGGAGGACCAACGTAGGGTGTTCTACAAAAACAGTCTCCAGAGCTGCATCAAGCGATGGAAGAAATGCATAACTCTGGGTGGTTCCTATGTAGAGAAAGACTAATAAGTGTGCCAAGTTTTGTTGCTCTACTGCTATGGGAAGTGGGTCAGGGGCATTATTACTTATTGCTCGCCCCTCGTATTTTCTTGACGGTCATGCCGGAAGTCACACTCTCCCCTCCAAGATGAGTTCCCCCAACAGGGGAAGTCAGTAGAGGAAGTGTACCTCTACAAGGAGAATTATACAGACAAGGAGCAGTGTATTGTTTATACACGTAACAGAAGGTATTACCTTACACAGTTACTCATAGAAATGAACCTATAAATTATACCCCCATTAAAATATTTGAGGATAATAGCTATAGTGTTTTTCCAAGACCCTGTACTCCGACAAAGGTGTAAGTATATAGATATAAAATCCCATTTTATCAAGAACGCCCAATTTTTGGCCCTCTTGCAGTTTAAGGAAACTAAAATATGGAGAAAAGAATAGGGACATAAGTCGTGTTACACCGGTAGAAAGAATGCCACCTGATTGGATAGTGGAATTGGGGTCATTTTATAAAAAAAATGAAATATTGAAATTGAAAATATTAGAAAACAATATTTTTTTTATTAAATAGTTTTTATAAATAAAGAAATTAAAAAAATAGAAGATTTTTAGCAGTTTAGATCTTTTTTATTTAATCACTCCTGCGTTAATTTATAAATAAAATGGAAAACAAATAAAGATAATGACGTTAAATTTGAATCCAACTCCAAAATCCAACTCCAAAATCCAACTGTTCTCTTCTCACTGCACTTTCCACACTGACCGCACGATGCATGAGGTAAGGTTCTTTACTTTTAACCATATGCCTCCTTGATCTCTAAGATCAATAATTAGTATCATAGTCCGCCATCCATGCTGGGCGCCCTCGTTCATGGTGCGATCGTCGAAGAGGCTCTTCTTCAGACACTTCAACATCAGCATCAACCTCCTCTTCCTCTGATGGCAAGGAGACTCTCCGTATATCTAAAATGTGACGAGGCATTCCGTCAATCGCTACCTTGTTTTTGGAGAGTACTTCAGTCACAGTACCTTTTCCCCAGCGAGTCGTGCAACGAGAATTCGATGGTTTCACCCACACCTCTTCACCAACTGCAATGTCCCCACAGGCCTGTTCTTCTCTCTGTGTTACAGCCAATGGATGTCGCCATTCATAAGAGAAAATAGACCGGTGTGGCACTGAATTTTCGTCTTGACCAACCTTCGGCGTCATATTGTACAAAAAAACTGCTTCTTGGGGCGAAATCTGGCTTCTTGATGCCACAGCTTTTATAGTGCGATGGTGCCTCACTATAATTCCATTTCCACTTGGACGGTATGCAGCTCTAAAATATAGCCCCACATTCCACTTTGCACATAAGTCTCTAAAAACTTCCGAGCGGAAAGACGTACCATTATCCACCAACACCTCTTCTACTGGCCCCCTTTCCATAAAAACTTCCTTGACAACTCTCTTTACCTCTTCTGCTGTTTCATTCTTGATTTTCCGCCATATCGCTACTCTCCCAGGCCCACAATCAATCATAGTTACATGCGGTTCATGTTGATAATGTGTGATGTCAATGGCCAATCTCCACCAATTCTCTTCAACATGCAGTTCCCCTTTTTCATGTCCAGCCGGTGCAGGGTCGATTGATTGGCATTCCCTACATTGTTCCACCACCTTTTGGACGTCTTGCATTGTGACGTGCGGGTTTACTTTTCTTGCCAGGTAAAGGGTCCGTTCCTTTCCAAAATGATGCAGGTTATGCAGGTCTTTTAAATTCTCTACTGCACAACATGCTGGAGCCTCGTCTCTTTCCTTGTGTAGCCAGGCTTTCTTGATTCTTGTCAGCCCATCTGCTTTATTTTTTTGTGACGGAACTAAGGTAATAGTTACCTTTAGTTCGAATTCTTGAACCAAGTCTCCCAGCGCTCCAAGTCTACGCTTGATAAGCATCTCCGCTGCTCCTTTTGTTTTGATCCGCTTATCACCAGACAGCTCCGATTTAATCCACGACACCACTGTTGCAGAGTCTGTTTTAACGTTCACTATCTGTAGCTCCCATTTTAGAGCCAGATTGATGCCTTTCATCACAGCATCGAGCTATGCAACATTGATATGGGCGCTATCATCCTTTTTGCGTAGCCAAGCAGCATCTTCAACAGCCATTTCTCCTATTTCCAATAATACCCCTAATGCTACACTGCTAGCATCAGTCCATATCACCCCTTCATGGCCCTCCTTTACATGCCATTCTCCTCTTACAGTGTCCATTTTTTTCACCTCTGCAATGACTTCTTGTATCATGAGAAGCACTTTTTGATCAACTGCATCTTCCCAACTGTCTGTCCCAGTCTGCCTTTTAATAAAACTGCACGCAGTTCACAGCCATCACGCTATTGGGTAGTGGCCAACCAGCTTTCCACATATAGAGAAAAGCTCTCTTGGCTAGGTCAACCTTGGCTTCAGGGATCTCATTTCCTCACCCAAACATCAATTTTCCTGCCTTATTGTTCTGTAGTCGAAATCCCAAAGCCATTCGGTTTTCCAGTGACTCAGGCGGTTTTGTCATCAGTCCATATGCTTTGATATGCTCTCTCACCTTTTCCGCAGTCACCTCTGTTTCGTCCACTAGTACATCGTCGATGTAAGAGCAGGTGCCTCTCTTCACTGCATCGTCTTTGGCCAACACTGTCTTAAGAACTGCCGTCATTATCTTTGGTGCGGAGTTCAGACCAAATCCTAATCTGGTCAGACAATAAACGTGACCTTTGTTCTCTACCAATTGATATTTCCACAATTTCTCATCCACATGAAATTAGAGGTAGGCTGACTTCATCCTCCTCCATTTCCTTACGACTTCGTCACACACGTCGATTCCGTCCTTTGTGTGACAAACGACAAACTTGTTCAGCTCATGGAAATCCAACACTGGCATAACTTTCATCTTAATAGGTTAGACCACAGCCATGAGTGGCAAAATTCCTTCAACTTTCCCTGACCACGGCATTAATATTCCTTCATCTATCCATCTCTCAACTTCTTTTTCAAACTGCGGCTCCGCAGCTCCTTTCAGTGTGCTTTTGTAGCAGCTGACCCGATTCGTCAATACAGGTGGCTCCACGGTCCATCGCCATTCTACTATCCATTTTTCGCCATCGAAGCAGGCTCGAAAGTCATCATCCTCAATCAGACACGGTCAGGGTTTCGACGGTTGGTTGCTATCACCCCTGGTTACACTTCCTGTTATTCCTGGTGCACTCTGATTGCCAAACTTCACCTGGCCTTTAGCAATAGTAGCTCCTCCCAGTCGGTCTATTGCGTCCAGGTCCAGCACCACATCAATTCCTGCAATCAGTCTATCCAGCACGATCACTCTTAGCCGCAATGGCATATTCCTTACTACAATCTCTGCATTGGCCTCTCCACAGCATTCCACTTCTCTGCCATCCACCGCTCTAACATTGCTGGTTCCATTCCAAGAGTTGGCGATGCTCGTAGTAATGAGTGTTGTTGTACATCCAGTATCAACAAGAGCTCTAGCCCTCTTTCCATTGATGGTGATCACTAACTGTGGCAACAAACTCTCATACGCCTGTTCAGTATAAAACGGGTGACTACTGGCGCAATAGCACTCCTTTACTCGTTTCTCGGAAGCGAAGGGCAATTCCTGCTAATGTGCCCTACTTGGCCACACCAAAAACAGATAATGTCTGGTTGTGGCTCCCTACAGTCTCTCATCAGGTGTGGTTCTTGACATCGAAAGCATTTACCAGTAAATCCACGGCCTTGCTTCATTACTGGTCGCTCCTTTCCGCTTGCCACAGCAGCCGCAACCGCCCCCTTCTCACCGGACTGTTTCACCAAAACTCTAGCATGTCTTAGAATCTCCTCCATCTCCATGGTTTCAATATCAGTAAGTCGTTGCAGTTCCATGGAGATGCGATCAGGGAAACCAGTTACAAGCGCCAGCTTTACAGTCTTCTCAAGGCTGCGTCCCCCATATCCAGCCAATCCTGCTAGTCACCTTATCTCTGCCACGTACACATCCACGGACTCCCCAGTCCAGGTAACTATTTTGAGCTTGTTGTAAGCCTCAAACGCGCTCTCAGAAAATGCGGCCTTTAACCGGTTCTCGATGCTCTCAGCAATGGCCTGATCCGTCTCTCCCATCTCTAGATAGACCGCTAGAGCACTTCCTTCCAAATACATAGATATTAACGTGGCTACATCCTCGATCTTCTGCAGCGTTGCCACCAACTTCAGCTTGTTAAGCCATGCAACCACGTCACCTTCTCTAGTAAATGGCCTCAGGATATCGCTGCTCAACCTTACTTGGTCACCCATTTTTGTCACTGCGCCGAAATAGCTTGACATTAAATTTGAATCCAACTGTTCTCTTCTCACTGCACTTTCCACACTGACTGCACGATGCATGAGGTAAGGTTCTTTACTTTTAACCACATATAATTAGAAATGATAATAATGAAAGGGTATTGAAATTGTAGAATAAGTAGAAAACATATATTTTTTTACAAAGATAATGAGAAATGATAATGAAACGAAATGTAAATGGACAATAGCAGAAAACACATTTTGTTTTACAAACAAATAAAGATAATTAGAAATATTAATGAAACGATATTGAAACTGTCAATAGTAAACAGTTGATTTTTTTTAACAAACCAATTCCATTTCTATTTTTTTTAATTTAAAATAAACTAAGATGTTTTACTTTTTATAGTCAATCGAATTGTGTTACTTAAATATGACTTTAACTTTTAAAAAAATCTTTTACAATAATTATTTTATATATATTTCAATATCGTTTTATTAATATCATTTCTAATTATTTTTATTTTTTTGTCATTTTATTTATAAAATTACGCGAGAGTGATTCAATAAAAAAAGATCTAAATTGCTAAAAATCATTTTTTAAAAAAAATCCGAATTTAATAAAAATTATTTAATAAAAAAAATATTGTTTTCTAATATTATCAATTTCAATATTTCATTTTATTTATAAAATGACGCCAATTTCACTATCCAATCAGGTTGCATTCCTTCTACCGGTGGAACACGACTTATATCCATTTTTTCTCCATATTTTAGTCTCCTTAAACTGCAAGAGGGCCCCATTTTTTTTTTTTTTTTTACATAAAAACACCACAATAACATTCTAAAAGCTGGTGGAGTGTTCTGATACAACACTTTAATTTTTTGTTCTCAGTTAGTGGAGGAGAAATCCTTCACGACTGAGACAATTTTTAATTTTTGTTCCTTATCTCCTCCTTAAAAAATGACTTGGTGTCTCTGTCTCACTCACTCTGCCTTGTGGGGAGGCAAAGTAAATATGAACTCTTGTCTTGTTATTATTTCCCTTTGTTTGTAAATATCCCAGAACCCTTTGTCAATAAGGACTTCTCTATATCGTTCGCACGTGTTGATGATTTTCCTCCTTAGAACTTCTGCTTATTTTTAATCTCTTCCACTCACGATGCAATTCGCAAAAAAAAAAAAAAAAAAAAAAAATCGAAAGTTTCGTAATCGTGAGTTTAAATTAGCTTGTCTTTAATTTTCTGCGAACTTGGTTTTCCGGTCGTCATCCTTAAATTTAGACTTCCGCCTGTCAAACTCATCTCGAATTAATTAACACACTTTATAATCGTTTCTTTTTTTCTTTTTTCTTTTTTAACAATTAATCAAACAAAAGGTAATTATTACTTGAATTTAATTGTTTTTTGTTTTATTTTTCTCAAGGGCACTGCTGAACCATTATGATTCTCTTTGATTTTGATATAGAAATGAGACCACGTCTCTAGTTTTCATGTAAACAAAAATTTTATACGAGTGCTCCGAGGACGATTTTGTCATTGGAAATTGTTGCAAATATTTAATTTGTTTATTATGTACTTTAAGTTTAAATCTAATGTTCGAAAATATATACAAAAAACTGTTTGGTAATTTGGCTATTTAATTCATTGTACGATTCATTCGAAAATCGAACAACGCGGTGATTATCGCGAGTTTCACTTTTTCTTTTCTGTATTGACTTTAAAAAGCGTGTGAATTTTTTTTTTTTTTTTTTTTTTTTAGTTAAAAATATATACATAAAACTAGAATTTCATAAATATAATTCTACCAATGAAGAATCAAAAACGTCTTATGTCTTTTTGGCAATTTCCAAAAATACCGTTAGGGCTTACAACATGGCCGCCAGAAGAGTCACGTGATCCGGTTGATCCAAAACATGAATCGCCGTATTACGAAACCGGAAAACGCAAATTTAAAGCAAACTTTGACAAACAAGCATAATAATTAAGTACAAAAACAGTTTTTCAATATCATAATAATAAATAATTTATTTAGAACGGTCATTTAATTTTTTGTTGAGAAACAGTCACAGTTTGTTTGTTTTTTAAAACTGTGTTTATAAAAAATATTTTATTCAGAGTTTTTCATAAAAATGGTATTTAAAACAAGGTGTTCATTTTTTTTAAGATGTAATGTTATAAAAATATGATGTAAAAAAAAACAGTTTATATTTTTAATTTTCATTTTATAAATTTAGACAGAATAGATGGAGGCGATGCAACAAATTAGCTCACAAAATTTATTTGGGCCGACTCTTTCACGCCACATAAATTCATTTAAATATGAAGTGAAGATAGCCCTTGATGTACCGAATTGGCGACGAAGTTTTTTCTTCGCTCGCATCCACGTATTTTCAATAAGTTGAGTATTTATAGTCGCGTCGTTAGGCTCCACAAAATTTCTTTCGTGGACAACAACATCGTGGCTGTAAATACCAAAGTCAATGTCTGCTACGGTTGCATGAGCGCTCCACCCATCGCTTATTATACGAGTCCCGGGTAAGATCCATTGGCGAATTATAGGGACCAGAGTTTCACGTTTTCTGTCTGGAACCTCGATCAAAAGGCAATTCTTAGAGCCTCGTTCGATGGCGCCGAACACCCAATGGCTACGTCGGACAGTTCCTCTGTGATATTTCCGAGGGTAAAAATGGCTTTCATCAATTTCAACCTCTTTTGGGGTCCAGGTCTCATCTATACCCCCCAATTGAATTGGGTTTTGTTCAATGTACTGAGTGCACACTTCCCTCAAAAAGTTGCACCAGTCGCTCACTGTGTTGGCACTCACCTCACTTTCTGTTGCCATAGTTTTTTGTGGAAAATCCATGCTCCACATATACATAATTATTACAATGGTTCTTAGATTGAGGTTGCTTCTTTGAGAAAAAGAGTTCGTTCTAATTGTATTACGATATCCATCGTTTCGGCAACGCCATCTCCAACCATCCTTGGATTCGGAATATCGAGCCAACACGCATGGTGACCCACAAATTTGACAATTGCATGAATTGGCTATCAGACGTCTCTGTGCAAGCCATGTCAATATGTGCACGTCATCTGGCATTGCTAACATTAGCCGAGACAATGTCATAGTTTCGCCAAGTATAGCGTTATTGTCATGAACACGAGGAACGAGGAACAAGGGTGATACGTTAAGGGCCATTGATATTTTTGTAATTCTCTGAGGTAGGTAGCAGTTCCAATTTCAGGAATCGTCGTGGTTCAATTCCAGGAATTGTCATGGTTCAATTGCGTTCCGTCGACCACGACCACTTGTTTGTTCTGAATAAAATACTTTTTATAAACACTGTTTTAACTAAAAACAACCTAAGATTGTTTCTCAAAGTTTGCCTATTTTTATAACAACATTATATCAACAAAAAATTAAATACAAACAAATTGTGATTGTTTGTCAAAGTTTGCCTTCAAGGCTGCGTTTTCCATTTGCACGATTCATGTTTTGGATCAACCGGATCACGTGACTCTTCTGGCGGCCATGTTGTAAGCCCTAACGGTATTTTTGGAGATTACCGTCTTTTTATTATGTAAAAGCCTAATTGATGGATTTATTGTTTTTTACAGAATAATTTTTGAACATCTGAAGAGCATTTAACATAAACTTCAACAGTAGATCCTGACCGTTAAAGAAAACAGTTTTAATGTTAAAAAGTATTTTTAAATAACAGGTAATTATTCGAATTTGTAAACGTGGTTACTTTTTTTTTTTAATTATTTCTTTAAGTTTTATTGTAATTGCATGGATTTATTTTATCATTTTAATTTGTAGATTATTTTAAAATCAGTTAATTTGAAAACCACGAATCTTTATAAACGTTCTATTTAGCAATTAATGCACTTTCTTGTATTTTTAAATAAAAACACAAAACTCTAAAAATTTGAATAAAATAATAAAACATAGTTCATATGTCTGAGATAAATATTAAACAAAATAAAAATGTACTAGAAAATATTTAGAGATTTCTATGCATTGTTTTTTTTTGTTTAAAATCATTTTCTTTTAAATTATATAAAAATTATGATCCAATATATTTGTACTTCAAATATCATCTCTTTAAATTTGTGAAATGATATAGTAAATATTCTTCATAAATAATTGCAACATCTAAATACATCTGGAATTACATGGATTAAGAATATTTTACTGACTAAACATATAAGATTTAATCTGAAGCATTCTACGATTTTTCTTTTAATATTTTAGTGATATATTTTCATCTTAAATGAGTAAAAAATATTGCAATGGAAATTATAAAGTCATTATCATAGAATAATTTAAATCTAAAGAAAGTAGAACAATAAAATTCGACGAAATTAAGAATGAAACTATAAAATACAACAAAGAAAATTAATTAACATAAAAGAAAAGGTGTTATAAAAACGAGAAACTTTAATAAAATTTGACAAAAAAAAATTATAAAAATTTAAGAGGGGAAACTTATATTAGTAAAACAAGTTGAAGGTAAAACTAAAACAACTTATAATTTAGAAAATAATGAAATCAAAATTGCAATCAAATTAAAAAGAAAAAATAAATAATAAAACAAATAATACACGGAACATCTAAGAAAAGGACAATTTTTGTAAAAATAGCAAAGATTTTAAAACGTTTACAGGCTTTAGAAAAGAAATATCAAGAATAAAAACACAAGATAAGCAGAGAATTAAAAAGAAGGAAATTATTTAAGAATTACCTTGACATAAATAGCAATTTCCGGGAAAATAATATTCCACTTGTATATTTAAGAATAATATTAGCTTTATTTTCTTTTGAAAGTAAAATACAAAATTAAAACTGCTACAGATACACTGATTCAATAAGATTATGACCTCATATTCACATTGCAAGTGACACATTAAAGTAATGTAGAAGAGTTTTGAATTTAGGAATGCATTCGGTATTTCGTGATTAAAAGTGTACTCTGTTAATGACTTTTTAAGACGAATTTCATTTTTTGGTGATTAAAAATGTACTCTGTTAATATCTGTTTAATACGAATTTCATTTAAAAAAGCTAAACTGTTATAATTTTAGCCTCGTTCATTTATGTAAACTTTCACTAGTGAAAGGTCTGAAAATCACTAATGAAATTACATTTTTCAAATTTTTTAATTTATTAAATTTTTATACTTTTTCCTGTAATGACTTCAAACATGGCAGAATGCAATTGAAATGTAGGAAACTACTGTGAATTAGAGACCATATTTCACATTACATTTAAAATTATATATGTTGTCATATAGTCATGACAAAACCGGGAACACCAAGTGAATTTCAAAGGCTAGTAGTCCTAGAAATAATCTATTAGAGTAAAAGGCCTTAGGACATTTATGTTTCAGAGGTGAGAATTTGCTGATTGTCAATTTGGTCGGTTGTATTTGTTTTGTAAATAAGGGACCATTGCTGTAAGTTTGTCAAATACTTGTAGAACACTTGGATGCAACATTGCATTGATGGGAGAAGCTTAGTATACAATGTGGGACCTATTAGATTTCTTGAGTGAAGAGCCATTTTCGTAATGAAAAATTATTAAAAAGGGAATGATAGCAGACATAACTATTGTAGAGAAAAGAAAATTATCCAATTGCGAATATTAAATGGTGTTGTCCAAAGCAAAACTTAGGAGTATGAATCTAGTCAAAGAAGCTTTGAATTGTAAAAAATTCCAGGTAATTAAGCCAGGATTAACAGAGCATACTTCCCTTCTCATATAAGGATAAAAAGCTGTGATAGAAGAGATTCAGTATGTTTTATATAATTATTCTGGTGTTTGATTGGTGTTAATGTAGACATTGGTTACCTCCCTTGCTTCAGTTACATGGTTACCTCCCTTGCTTGTGGTGATATAAATAGGAGTCGGCCATCTTGGTTTAGTCAGTTCGTTCGTACAGTTTAGACAGACTACAAGTGTCTCAACAAATGGTAGCAGAGATATCCCTCTGTGTGCGACAAAACGAAAAAAAAAAAAAAAAAAAAAAAAAAAAAACTTTTTTTTTTTGTACAGCTTGTCTGTAGCACTAGACAGATCGAATATCGGATATGGCAACTTCGAACAAACAACCTCCATTGTTGGAGGGGGAGGATGTTTACGAGAACTGGAAACAAGATGTTGAAATGTGGTCGTTGTTCACGGATCTTTCTGAGGAAAAAAAAGGGCCAGCAGTGTTTTTGACGCTACCACCGAATATTAGAGAATGTGTCCGTGAATTGCCAACAAGTGACATCGGCGGACGAGATGGCTTGAAGATCTTAATAAAGAAACTGGATGACATATATTTAAAGGATGAACACACGCACGCTTACATGACTTTTAAGGAATTTTACACTTATAAAAGACCGTCAGGTACCAGTATAAATGACTTTCTTGTTTGTTATGAGTTTTTGTACCAAAGATTAAAAAAATTCTACATTATTCTACCGGAAGGAGTGCAAGCTTTTCTTGTTTTGAACGCGGTTAACATATCGGAAGAGAACGAAAAATTAGCGCGGACAACGTGTTCTGTTTTGACGTATCAAAACATGAAGGAATCGATAAAGAAAGTATTTGGTGACATTTATCGTGATGAAAATGTACCGGCAGTGAAATCAGAGCCCGAAATCGTCAACTATAATTATTCTAAACCGGGTAACAACAAAAGGCGTTTTCGTCGAGGACAATCTAATCCATGTGACCGAAGTGGAAACGTGTTATTGTGTTACAAATGTCAGTCTCCAAACCATCTAATTAGAGAGTGTCCTAGAAATACGCCCAGGTTTACGGAAGCGACAGAACAAATACACATTACGTTGTTCATTCAAGAAAATATTTATTTGAACAGTACAAATGAAAAAATCTCAAATCTTGTAAAGGAAACATTTGGAATGGCAGTCTTGGATTCTGCTTGTACTCGCACACTGGCTGGCGAAGTGTGGCTTGATGTTTATTTAGATACTTTAAATGAAAGTGACCTGCAACTAGTGAAGTATACAAACTCAGACCGGAGTTTTTGTTTTGGTGATGGAGTGGCTGTCACAGCAATTAAAGTTGCTAAATTTCCGGTTACACTCGGAGGTATAAGAGTTTATATCGAAGCAGATATTGTGAAAAATGACTTGCCTCTTCTATTAAGTCACAAATCAATGAAGACAGCAGGAATAGTGCTAGATTTCCGGAAAGATATGTGCTGGATTTTTGATAAATGTATTGAACTAAAGACCACAACTTCAGGGCACTATTGTCTCCCCTTAACAAATAAGTTGTTGGATCATAGTGGTACTAAGAACATTGTATTACATGTTCAGAATTTTGGTCAGTGTTCTTTCACAGAAAAAAAAAAAAAAGCAGAAAAACTTCATCGACAGTTTGCTCATGCCTCGAAGGAAAAACTTGTTTCCTTGGTTAAAAAAAGTGGCAAATTCAATGACAAGGAATTTATAAAGGCGATTGAGGAGGTTTGTGAAAACTGTCAAATTTGCCTTAGATTTAAAAAAGCTCCACTGCGACCGGTTGTGGGATTGCCTCTTGGCAATAGATTTAATCACACAGTTTGCATGGATTTGAAAGAGTTCATCCACAATGAGGTGTGGATACTACATCTCATTGATGCCGCTACCAGGTATTCAGCGGCAACATTGATCAAAACAAAGAAGAAGGAGGAGATCATCAAAAACATCTTTATGATGTGGATTACCTATTTCGGATCTCCTGTTCGTTTTCTGAGTGATAATGGGGGTGAATTCAACAACGAACACTATAGACAGATGAATGAAAAACTCAACATAGAGACCTGTACTACTGCCGCAGAAAGTCCATTCAGCAACGGTACTGTAGAACGTCATAATTTGATAGTTGCTGAGGCAATGAAAAAAACAATTGACGATGAGAAGTGTGAACCTGAAATTGCCTTGGCATGGGCTATTTGTGCAAAAAATGCCCTCCTCAATTACTCTGGACACAGTCCAAATGAACTTGTTTTCGGTTTCAATGTAAATACACCCTCAATTCTGACAGACCAGTTACCTGCTATGGAGTCCTCTACTACAAGTGACATGGTGAGAAAAAATTTAAATGCTCTCCATAGTGCAAGGAGAAACTTTTTGGAAGCTGAGTCCAGTGAGAGAATTAGGAGAGCTCTCAGGTCTAATGTCAGAACTTATGCTGATGAAGATTACGCTACCGGAGACCAAATCTATTATCGGAGGCAGGGTTTTAAAGGATGGCGTGGTCCAGCAAAAGTGTTAGACAGAGAAGGCCAGTTTGTCTTAATCAGACATGGCGGAGCATTTTATAGGATGCATCCGTGCCAATTGATGAAAGTGAATAAAAACAACGAAAAAAGAACAAAAAAAGTTGAAATGCTGGGAAACACTACAGAAGGGAAGAATGAATACCTTTCAGTTGAGGAGGAGGAGTTGCAGAATCAAGTGGTAGAAAGTGAAGATATAGACAGAGAAGAAGTTGTTGATAGTTCTACCAGTTTAAGAGATAAGACTGAAAAACCTGGCCGAAATAAGACCATAACTTATAAAATAAATGGAAGTGAGGAGTGGAAGAAAGGAAAGGTTATGTCAGTACAGCCTAAATCAACTGGCAAATATAGTCATTGGATCAATATAGAACCTGAGGATGAAAACGAGGATCAAGTTTGTATCAACTGGAATCATATTGATCATTGGAGAGAAGTGCCCCAATATACTGAACAGGAAAATGTAGTCCTGCTCACCGCTGAACAAGAGCAGTCGAAAGCTGTAATGGATGCCAAGCATAGAGAAATAAAAAACATGAACACCTATGAAGTATTTGAATGTGTGCCATACACAGGTCAAAAAACAATATCCACAAGATGGGTGATTACTGAAAAATTCAAGGATAATCAGAAAACAATGAAAGCTCGCCTTGTAGCACGAGGCTATGAAGAAAATAGTAATCTGAAAACGGACTCCCCAACATGTAGCCGTGAAGCTATGCGAATGGTCATGCTAACCGCATCAATAAAGAATTGGATGCTGCAGACCATAGATTTTACCTCAGCCTTTTTGCAAGGTGGTATTTTAGAGAGAGATGTGTACCTGAGGCCACCATCTGATGTTTGTCCTAAATCTCAAGTGTGGAAATTAAAAAGATGCATCTATGGATTGAATGATGCTCCACGGGCATGGTACAAGAGAGTTACTCAGGCTTTGATTGAATTAAAAGGAGTAGCAAGTGCTTATGATAATGCATTGTTTTTGTGGCATGATATTAAAGGAAATTTGACTGAAATTCTTGCTATGCACGTGGATGATTTTGTTTTCTGTGGAAACACAGAGTTTGAAAGGGATGTGATTGCAACATTGAAAGAAAAATTTAAGGTGGGATCTCATGAAAGTGGAACATTCAAATATGTTGGACTGAATGTTAATCAACAGGAAAATGGGATCACTGTAGAACAAGATCTATATGTATCTTCCATATCTCCAATAGAAATAAGCAAAGGGAGGATACTGAGGAAAAATGATGAACTGAATGAAGAAGAAAAGCATGAGTTGAAGAGACTTGCAGGTCAGATGATGTGGGTTTCAACTCAAACACGCCCTGATATAGCTTTTGATGTGTGTAAAATGAGCAACACTGGAAAGCATCCCAAAGTAAAAGCCTTATTTGAGGCGAATAAAGCCTTATCAAAATTGAAATCCAAGAAGGGTTCTATAACATTTCCAAAATTGGGAAAGCCCTCAGATTTACACATTTTGTGTTATACTGATGCCTCTTATGCCAGTCTGGAAGATGGATCTTCACAGGGTGGTTTTGTTGTCTTTATTGGAGGAAGTACTGACAAAATGGCCCCCATGTGTTGGGCGTCAAAGAAATTGAACAGAGTGACAAAAAGCCCATTGGCCTCAGAGACTCTTGCTCTGAATGAGGGAGCTGATGCTGGTGTTTTGACTGCGGTTATGATACAAGAGGTATTTCAGTTATCTAAATTGCCAGACGTTCTCTGCAAGACAGATAATGCATCACTTGTGGAGACATTGAATTCCAACAATCTGGTAAGCGATCGACGATTGAGAATAGATGTAGCAAGGCTGAAGGAAATGAAGAGTAGAGGGGAGATACAGATAGAATGGATCAAGGGTTGTGATCAGGTCTCTGATTGTTTGACCAAGGCAGGAGCTTCGTCTGAGCTTCTAAGGGACTTGTTAAATCAGAAATAAATTATTCACTTGAGGACAGCAGCAATGTTAATGTAGACATTGGTTACCTCCCTTGCTTCAGTTACATGGTTACCTCCCTTGCTTGTGGTGATATAAATAGGAGTCGGCCATCTTGGTTTAGTCAGTTCGTTCGTACAGTTTAGACAGACTACAAGTGTCTCAACAATTGGTTCATCTTATCACCCGTCATTGTAAATATTATGTTCACATCTTTGTAATCATAATCTGCTACTATGTCAAAAATATTGTTGAATAACGAAGTATCAAAATGGGGGTATATAATGTTTCAAAAATGCATCAAACAGTGATATATAGTATATGGGAGATTGTATATAAATAGCAATATTGTCCACAAACAAAAAACAAAATAAAACATTAAGCAAGTCCTTACAGCGACACAATTCATTTTTATGGATGTCCAATAACATACAAAATCCCGTCCTTAATTGATTAAACAAAGAACACATCAGCTTTGTTCAAACTGAGCACATAAAATCTCTTACCCCAGCAGACTCTATTGCAGATAACATAGCGACTATAGGATCTTTAAAAGCGTTTTCATCTTCATATTTTCCAATTATAACAAAATCATATTTATATAAACAAAATTCCTTATAAAAGTACACCATAGCTTGTTTCTGGATTTTAATTGGCAGGTATAAAAACAGACTTCGACCATTGAGAAAATTTCACAAGTGCATATGACAACCTGACTTTGTGTGTGTATGTTTTCATATTTTTCTTCTTTTCGCTCTTTTACTTTATGTCTATATGTGTGTTTTTTATTTCTTTGTTTTTCTTCTACAGTACTGTTTTACTTTGTGCTTTCTTTCTTCCATTTGTTTTTTTTTTGCATATGTGTGTGTCTTGTAACGTTGTATTCTTTGTTTTTTCTTTCTTTTCCTTTTACATTTAGACATGTTTGTATGGATGTGGATAATTGTGTTTTTGTTCTTTTATTTACTTGTCTTATTTTATTTCTTTCTAGTTCACATATATTATTCTTCTAAAACTGTCTCTTTTTATCTTTTGTGGCATCTCCCTCTTTTCTTAATTACGTTTAATGATATATATTTGTTTGTGTTCTTTACTTTTTTGCTTTCACAGTTTAATCTTTTTTTCCAATATAATTTTTCTGACAAAATTGGACCCTTATTACTGTTTTTTATCTTTTTGACATTGTGTGTTTTTTTTCTCTAAGTTTACTACATTTCTGGCCATATTTTTCCGTTTTGTTACCAGCTTCTTTACACGCCCTTGTGGAGAGCTCTGGTTTAACACGGCACCAGAATGGGTATATGTTGAAGTGCATGGTATCAAAACTGGATATGTAATACAAAGGGGAGTTTGAAACAGCATCAAACGGTGGTATATAGTGTACTGGGAGTGTATATAAACAGTGTAGCTGCATAACAAATGTATATGTTTGTCTTATATATATATATATATATATTGGTGTATATATAACAGATGTGTTTCTATAATGAGTCTCTTTTAACTTACGAGTGTTAATGTTCTGATATGTGATTCGTCTAGTGTATTCTCTATTGTCTGTTGATGTGTATATACATAAATTTACAGTTTATAGATAGCATTGTCAGCAAAACCATACTTTTACTCTTCTTTCCATGCATCCTAAAATTAAAGGTGCTTTTCTCCATAATTGAAAATGCTCAAATAGGAATTATATTTTGATATAATCGTTTATTTTTTGCTGAGTTCTTTTCCAGAGTTGGCACGCTTTGTATAAAATTACATTTTTTTAAGTCACCCCCTTCTGACTTCCATGGGCGTCCTGTCATAAAACCCTATCTGTCTGCTAACATGTTGCATATCAAACTGTTCTCTTTCATAACTACAACTCTAGATCTCAAAATTCATGTTTTTATTACACCATCACTACATGTAGTCTAAAGATCCTTGCTGAGATTTAGTCACACATATTTGCTTATATAATGGTTAGCTTGAATTCCATTTGTCAAATTAACATCAAATTTACATTCCTGACCACTATTAAATGTAAATATTTCAACTTATCATAACTTTCCACATCAATAACATATTTCTATCTAACAATTAGACTTTTACCAATCATAATAATCAACTATTATAATTTCATCATAATTGACCATTTTAATAATAATTAGTGTTTTCCAATAGACTAACAATATAACATTATTGTTATATTATCGTGGGTATATATAAACGAGGATATACAACACCAGGATGAATATGTTATGTAGTAAGAGGGTGTAACAGTGTATATTGAATGTTCCTGTAATCGAGTGTATATAATCAAAGGTGTATATATTGAAGTTTCATCATGCCGTCTAATGTTCATAAATGCTTACATATATACATTCCACATATATACAGTTCAACAGGACATAATATTTTGCAATAAGCAGTTCGTTAACAACAAAGAGATGGAACATCTTCTGGGAGAGTTATGTATCTTGCCAACAAATTGTCCATTTTGATCTTGGTTGATGGAGCTGTCAAAAACTGAAATGAACATTTCTAATCAAATCGTTGAACTTTGACTCTTTCACAGCCAAATTTCTGGCTGAAAACCAATTAAAATTATTTTTCCCAAATCTCAATACCCCTTATGTCAAATTTCGAGTCTGGAGACTGAAAATTGAGGGAGTAGTTTGGTAGGGAAATGTACACTCACACACACACACACACACACACACACACACACACACACACACACACACACACACACGCACACACACACACACACACAATTTCACTTTTATAGATATATAGATTTAAAAAAATTGAAGTCTTATTCTAGGTTGGCAGTATTTTGCGTGAACAGTTGCCAGAGATGTCAGAAATTTTCTGTTTCTATGTCTATTCTTGTAGCCATGTCACTAACAAAGAGTGCTGGAATAAACGCTTTAACTGGGCTGACGTTATCCACCTGATAGTTAGGGACCCAAACCTTGGATTAACTACCAACAAGGCTGTCCTATCAGCAGGTGCAAAGTACTGGGGCTGCTGTATTACTATTTGGTGAATGAATTCTGGACTATGCAGTAGCTTCTGGTGGAGCTTCTCATCGCCATATTAGTGGGTAATTGTTATGGCTTTACCTTATCATGTGTTACAAAAAATATATATATTTATTCATTTCTTGATTTCAGAAAAATACACAATTAAACCCAGATCTCCAACTTCCAATTTAAAACCCTACTTCCATGTATCATTCTCCAACATCAGGAGTCTATGTTTCAACCTTCTAGAGGTTGAAACTCAATTACAGGACATATTATTCCTAAGTGAAACTAGCACTGAAGCGACTATTTCCCTAGATGAGTTTGTAATTAAAAGATACTCTAACTTAACATCTAAATCTGAGCCTCAAGATCGCCATAGGCATGGAATATGTGCCTACATTAAAGATGGCTTTCTATGTGGTAGAGGCATCTCCAGATAAGACCCTAAATTATCCTATATGTGCTTCCGGGTTGCACTTATGCTACTGCATTTATATTTGCCATCTATTGCCCGCAAAATAGCAGAGTGACTATCTTTAAGAGCATATCTGAGAAAATTGAGCATATTCCATCTGCTCATCCTTCGACTAACATTCACATCTGTGGAGACTTCAATGTTTACAATGTGGAATGATTAACCCACTCAAACAAAACGGATGATGAGGGGAGGTTCTGTCACGATTTCTCTATTGCTTATGTCCTCACACAGATTGTTTGCGAACCCACCCATGTGCCTGACACTGATGGTCAGTATGCAAGTCTCCTAGACCTTTTCCTTACAACTTGCCCTGAGCTATGTTCATCTTCGATTTTGTCCTCACTGGAATCTTCCGACCACTCTGTTGTATAAGTTAAAATAAAAACAAAATGTAATAATTCCTTGGATGTACCTCTCCATCATACAGTATATCGATACTCTATGGCTGACTAGGATAGCTTCCGTACATTTATATCAGATCTACCTCTGCGTTCCATGTTTAAACAGGATGTGTCCTCTATAGTATCAGACTTGAAAGAATGGTTAATTGTAGATATAGACCATTTCGTATTCTCGGAAAAATTCCAGCAAAAACCTAACAGTAAGCCATTGCACATAGAAATCACTTTTCCATTGCTTCTAATGTAACAGATATAATGAGACTAAAACCGCTTTCAAGACTGCCAACAACTACTGTAAAAGAGTAATGAAGAACGGGAGAGTCGTATGCTCGGTCTTTCAAGTCCAAAGTAGCTGAGCAGCAGCTTGGTTCTCACCAGTTTTGGCAAATGGCAAACAGGATCCTGAAAAGAAATGCGTGCTATCATCAATGGACCTGAGGTAATCTCGTCAGCATCAGACAAAGCCAAACTCTTTGCCAAGAACTTTGCAGCTAATTCTACCCTTTGTGACCAAGGCTGCCAACCCCCAATATTTCCTCCTGTATCAGAAAACACTCTATGCAACATGCAAATATTTGTATGTGATGTTGCCAAGCAAATCAAAACCTTGATTCCAGTAAAGCAACTGGCCCTGATGACATTCCAATTATAGTGCTCAAAAAGCTTCAACCAGAACTAGCTCCCATACAAAGCTGTTTAAGCGTTGTCTTAAGGAGAATTGCTTCCCAACATGATGGAAAATCTCAGCAGTATTCTCTGTATTTAAGAATTCAGGTGATTGCTCATCTCACTCTCAGTACAGACCAATAAGTCTTCTGTGTGCCATAAGTTACTGGAATCTAGTCAACCACCTCAGCAGAAATAACCTCCTTATAACATGCAATATGGTTTCTTTTCTGCTAGATCTACAGCAGATGTGCTTATGGTTATATCTTATAGGATTAGCAAATCTCTCGACAGAGATTTCCTTTCTAGGGCAATTACTTTTGACATATCAAAAACCTTTGATAGGATATGTCATAAAGGTCTACTTCACAAGATCTCCAGCTATGGTATAGCTGGAAATGTCTTCTCAATTATTAAATCATTTCTCTCTGATAGATTCATAAGAGTAGTGGTTGATGGGTAGAAATCAGAGGCTCATAGTATTAATGCTGGAGTCCCTCAGAGGTCCATCCTTGACCCAACTCTCTTCCTAATCTACATCAATGATCTTCCAAATCATATCCTCAGATCATTTGTAGATATTTATGCTGATGACACTACCATCTATGGCAGCACATCAAAGGCTGTAAATGACCAAGTTCTCTCTTATTCTCTTTTCTCTGATCTTGAGCATGTGGTACAATGGGGAAAGAAGTGGCTGGTTACTATTAATGCATCTAAACCAAGCTTCTATCTTTACATCATCAACGCTCTGATCCCCATCTGGCATCAATTGAAATTAATGGTTCTTGTCCTGGGGAACCTCCACGTTTTGACAAGCTTCTGGGCTTGACCTTTACTTCTGATCTGAAATGGAACATACATCAAACCCATTGCTAAGGTCGCTGGAAAAATGGTGGGATCCTTCTATCGATCCAGTAGATATCTCACTGCTGATGAAATTCTCTACCTATATAAGAGCCAGGTACATCCAAGGATGGAGTATCGTTGCCACATCTAGGCAGGAGCTGCTAGAAAGACCTTATCCTGCCTTGACATAGTTCAAGACAAACTTCTTAGCCTCGTAGGGGATGCCCTTTTCTCTTCCTTACAAAGGAGATGTTTCGAGCCTGTCTCTGCTTTATCGTTATTTTCCTGGCAAGTGCTCATCTGAGCTCCCATCTATGATCTGCCCCTCACCAAACTTTCATGAGAAACACTCATCTAGCTGAAAACATCAATAATTTTCCCCACTCTTTATCTCTGCCTAAACCTAAACATAGATTCCATGTACAAATTTCCTTTTTTAGAACTGCACACGTGTGGAACTCTGGATTGATAATTCAACCTTAATATATTCTAATATAGATGATCAACAAGAGTATGGCAAGTTGATATGCAAGAGAGAATATTAAGTAGATGATTACTGGAGGCAACAATGAGAAATGTGACGAATCCATTGGAATACCAGTCATGCTTGAATAAAATAAACAAGATACTTGAAAAAAATCGCTATTACTGGATGAAAATTAACCAAGAATTGCATTTTGTTGATAGTTTGTGTCTATTTATCCAGTGCAGAATCAATGGACAAAAGAGAAAAATAAAATCTTCAAATTTATTGCAAAGTTTGTTATTGGTGTTACCTCCTGTGGAGGTGGTCACAACATTATATTCATCAATCATGGACTTGTAGAGTTTGAAAGCTGGGACTCCTCTAGCTGGGTATTTTGCTGCCGTGATTAATTTTCTTGATTTTTTATTGCAGGATTTATTCGCCTAAAGAATTCTACTTGACATTCTAGCTGATAATATCACCAGTATTGACAACAGAAACTTCAGATCTATTACTGTGTGTTGACTGCATTTCAAGTCTGCATACAAACTGATGGGAAGACATTGTCTAGTTTTATAAATATTAATAAGTAATTGTCACTTAGATGTAATACACTGCATGAAAGATTATTTATTGGTACATGGTCATACCAAAAGATAGTGTCTACAGTGTGATTACACTAGCTAATGTATTTTAAGGTATTGTAGTTTGTTTATTTTATATACCTACTTTTCTGTCAGTCTTTCACATTTTTTAAAATGAAATATTGCAGATTTACTAATTTTATCCTATGTAATAAACAATATAGACTAAATGATTTATACTACAGAATTAACAGCTCATATTTGATGATATTATTGTTATATATTGGTTATCATCTGAGAGTTCTCACTAGGGTTATCATTGAGGAGCGCCAAATTGAACATTTGTTACATAGGGTTCTTCATAAAGGGGCATCGTTTACGTTTCGTGTATAACATAAAAAGGATTCCGTGTGCGTATGATTGTCTCTAATATAAAGATTGTGTGTTTGATTATCATAAAGGGAATCGTGTGTGTGACATGTATTTTCAGAACCTACCTCTGCTTCTTCGATGTTGGACCATCTGGAAATTTCTCATCCTGGAGGGAGACTTGATACCTGTTTGACGAAGATTTATCACTCCAAGACGATGAATGGGTTTTATAGTTTTTATTTCACTTTCCCCAGAGGTCCTGCAGAAGGTGGAAATGAAATCAGCTTGTGTGGGTTCTTCTTCTACACACGTCAGCGTTCGTCTCCCCCCTCCCCAGTTAAGAGGGGGAGACAACGGAAAAACCGTCCGTCTTCTTCAAAGCCCAAATCAAATCTCCCAGATCTAGCCAACCACGTCACTCATACGTAATCTGGTCAGCTGACCTTCGGTTCTTGTAAACGTGTCTACACTCCGCGTTTACTCACCTCTCTCTCTCTCTCTCTCTCTCTCTCTCTCTCTCTGTAACATTCCTTCCCCCCTTTTTATCAAAATGTATGGCGAAGGCATACATTTTTTACTTCCCACATTTACTAAGAATGGGATATATATGCTCACCCCACTGGCAAAGAAAACTGTCATACCTTTATTCAATATACTAAGTAAAATAATATCAACAAATAATACCATGTGGCGCTAATCCTTGCGCCCTCGAAGGTCAACAACTCCCTGTGACCCTATGGTCTCTTCATAATTTAAATCAGAATTTCAGGAGCATCCTTTACTCCCGTCGACACTACGCGTGATCGATAAATTCTCGGCAATCAACCGAATAATAAAATCGAGGTCCATCTGCCTCTTCAAAACGGACTATCATCGTCCTTGGCTTTACAGATCAGCTTTTCTTCCCATAGGTAGCACACAAAAAAATTTTACCATCCCAAGCCTTATCCTATTAATCATAAGCCTACTCTTATTACTAGTATTTTGTGGGAAACAAAAAACCTCTTAACATTCCATATGGTGGGTAGCCTTCTATTTTCCTAAGTACTTGCATACATATTTCATTCATCTTCTCTTGAGCGATTCGTAACATAATGGCCACGTCAGCCATTGCACCCCCTCTGCCCCTTACACCATGTCAGAGGGCATTTCATTTGCTCCCTGAAGTTGATTACAACTAGATCCGCTCACGCTGGACAGAATACATTCCGTTTACTGCTATGTCAGAAAAAACTTTTTTTTTTCCAAAGTCGGTAAGCGCAACCTGCCTTGAAGACACATAGCTTCATGGAAAACATCGGATTTCCACACATGAAGTACTCAAAGTTGCTCCATGCTGATTCTACTCGAAATCAATAGAAATCACGTTAAAAAAAATAAAATTCGAATCACTTCTCGAGAATAATGAAATAACTACCCATGTAATTCAACACCTCTCCAAAATTCTAACATGCTTGCCACAGAAATTAAATTCCATTTACTCCCCACTTTTTTCTTTCATTTCTTCATATAGTTTATTTAACCCTATATTTATCCTTTTTTTTCCTTACTTATGTGGTCAAAACGTCACTCATGTCGAATAGAACATTTATTCTACATTTCGAAAATTAAAATTAATACCGACTGAACCTTTGACTCTTCCGAAACTTTTTTATTATTATTATTATTATTACACTGTTTAAATCTTATTTCTTTCTCTTTTTCCCAATTTTATTATTACTATTATGATTATTAATTAATTAATTAACAACACATTCTTTCTTTTATCAATCATTCTTTCAATAGACCCCACAAGCAAAGATTCCACCTCCCCATTCTGCGAAAAAAAAATACATGTCAAAGAACAAGAAAATTCTGCCAATACCGTTTGACAACACATCAATTACATAAAAATAATAAATTAAAAAATACAAAAATATCCTATAAGCAATCACAAAGTCCCATCTCACTAACAACAAAATTCCAAATAACAAAACACAGATTTGTGGAAACCCATTTGACCACGTCATCAACTAGGTCGGCTGCATAGTGCATCATCTTTTACCATTCCACAGAATTCAAAATTAAAGAAAAAAATCACAGTCGTTTACAAAAAATACCTAGACATTTACAATTAAAATACATAGTCGTTTCTAAAATAAAATAAAACGACCCACTTATAAAGTTTCAGACAATCCTAACACTCGATGGAACTAAAATTGTCCATGTCAGAAAAAATTCCTAAGAAAAAAAAATCGTATAATTAGTGAAAAAGGAAAAAAAAATCACATTTCAGAACCTATCCATTGTTTTTCATCAAAAGTACATATTGTTTTTCATTAAAAGTTACACTTAGTTCACAGTTTAAAAATGCAACGAAATATTCATAACACATATTTGTGATTGACGTGTTTATCTTCTGGTAAGCTGAAAGGCTCATTTCTGACGCACACTTACTAAAGTCATATGTTCTATTTCTTTTTTTCTTCTTTCTGGTTTACTCACTGGCTGTTATGATTGACACATTTCCAAACAATTTCATTTGTGCGTGTTCCCATTACATTTTCTTACTGTCTCATCGGTCCTTTGCTTTAAACAGAATAAGGCAATTCTTTGTTTTTCCCTTCTAATTTTTACATTAAGTGATATTTTTCTTCGTTAATAACGAGCTAATTCCTAATACGATAAACATTTTTTTTTAACTATTTTCTATATATAAAGTTTTACATCTGTGTGTCCGTATGTCTTCCTTTTCTTTCTTTGTGAAAAGGTTGTACGTGTGTATTGCTTTTCTTTTTTTTTTTTCTTAATTACTTTTCTAATTCGCCTAGTGTTTTAATGGACCCAACGTTGTGTGTGTGTTGATTTGTATTTTTTTTCTACTGTTCTTTCTTTTTTTTTTTCATACATTTTATTGTTTTTCTTGCCCTTTTTTTTTCTTTTTTTCCCCGTGGCAACCAAAGTCCTTTTTTTTTTGTCTTTTTTTTTTCTTTTAAACCCACCCTTACTAGGTGGTCTGGTCAGTTACGGCACCAAATTGAATATGTTATATATTGGTTATCATCTGAGAGTTCTCACTAGGGTTATTATTGAGGAGCGCCAAATTGAACATTTGTTACATAGGGTTCTTCATAAAGGGGCATCGTTTACGTTTCGTGTATAACATAAAAAGGATTCCGTGTGCGTATGATTGTCTCTAATATAAAGATTGTGTGTTTGATTATCATAAAGGGAATCGTGTGTGTGACATGTATTTTCAGAACCTACCTCTGCTTCTTCGATGTTGGACCATCTGGAAATTTCTCATCCTGGAGGAAGACTTGATACCTGTTTGACGAAGATTTATCACTCCAAGACGATGAATGGGTTTTATAGTTTTTATTTCACTTTCCCCAGAGGTCCTGCAGAAGGTGGAAATGAAATCAGCTTGTGTGGGTTCTTCTTCTACACACGTCAGCGTTCGTCTCCCCCCTCCCCAGTTAAGAGGGGGAGACAACGGAAAAACCGTCCGTCTTCTTCAAAGCCCAAATCAAATCTCCCAGATCTAGCCAACCACGTCACTCATACGTAATCTGGTCAGCTGACCTTCGGTTCTTGTAAACGTGTCTACACTCCGCGTTTACTCACCTCTCTCTCTCTCTCTCTCTCTCTCTCTCTCTCTCTGTAACATTATATGATTGAATAAACATTGGAGATTCAATGATTTTATATTATAGAATAAACACTGTATATTTAATGATGTTATATCTTGAACCAACAGTGGAGATTTAATGATTTTATATACATAAATGTGATTGCGTATTCTTTTCTTCAATATGGCACATGAGCACTTATAATTAACTAGTGCATTTTACTGATATTTTATATGTTAACAGAGCAGAGAAATATGGCTGCAATATCTTCCTTTTCGTTCAACAATTGTCACTAACAATTGTTAATACAGCTTCTTTATAAAGACAAAATCTTCCTTTTCCACTCATTTAACTTTTTGATGATTATGACTATGTGCATGGGGATCGGACACTTAACTCTCTTAATCAAACCTGGCTGACATATGGGATCGGCTATCTTAATCTATTAGTAGTTTAATTAAATCTGGATTTTTCTTTCATGTGAAAACTCATTTTGATAAGAAATTGAATTTTCTCAACTTAAAACTATATAAAAAGAAATGATAACCAATGTGTATATATGTATAACTAAAACTTATTTTAATAAAGCAATTGTGTTATTAAAAAACTATTATGTCTTATGTTTTTTAACAATTTTTATTAAAACCACTATGCAAGAATATTTATTTTTTAATTTAAAATGGTGGTGAATTTATAAAAATAATGTTTACAATATTTATTCAAATTCTGCTTTGTTTTTAACTTGCTGAAGTGGAAGAAATATTTTAATTCCTCAGATATTTTCATTTTCTGTTGACAGTATTTTATTATGCTTAAATTTTAAACTTTCCACTCGATGTTGTTTTGTGAATAATTATAAACTATTAAATTTTCTGACTGTAGAATTTAGATAGTCTTCATTGTTTTTTCACAAATTATTTCATTTGATTTTTTATTTAAGTTGGCATCATTTTAAATAACTATATTTAGTACAATAAACAGGACTAACAATTGTAAGTATGGATTTTTTATAAGGAAAAAATCTCCAATTTGTCTTTACTTAACTGCTTGATGACCAGGAACATGTGTATGAGAATCAGACACTTAACTCTCATTATCAAACCGGCTGACACACTGGCTCAGCTATATCAATCCATTCAATAACGGCTTGTTTGGGTCCACATTACTAATTTATGGTGTGACTTAAAATTAGTATGAACCTGATTTTGTTCAGTATACAGTGTTAGCATCGGGCAAGAAGAATAAAGAAAAAATGGCCACTGAGCAATCTCGTTAAGTAACGAGACTTCAGGGCATCTAATATGCATGTGAAAGGCAGACGGTTTCAATAAGAAACCTGTTAATCAGAGAAGGGATTCTTTTTTTAGCAGTGAGTTTTGTCAGATGTATATTGAATTTTGATGCCAGGAATTGTGAAGAAGAATAGTTAACATAAATTGTTAGGAGACTGCAGAATATTTTACAGCTTAATTTGAAGTAACAGTTGTCTGCTATTATGCCATAAATATAGCTTGTAATATTCACAGGTACAACTTTTTAATTTTTTTCTTTACGCATTTCTTTCAATTATAATTGCATTCATGATTACTTGAATGGACATTGCTTTCAAGATTTTTCAACTATCCTTGATGTCTAATATTCCTTCAAACGTTATTGCTTTCAAGGTGTCCTTGAACATTTATTTCGAAGCCATATTAAAAGTGAGCTAGTCCAAAAAACTTCCCGTTTTTATTACAGTAACCATAGCCATTATGCATGACATAATCAATCTTATGTGAATTACATCAAATGGATAGACTTTTCCTCTTACAGTTGGTTGCAGCAGGGTTTTTATATGTCCATCATCTAAGATCTAAGTCCTCAGTTGTAGAGAATAACTTATTTTCAATAACACTCGATTGATATTTAAAGCATTCTCGTTTCGTCAATTACTAAATGATATAAAAAGCAAGGAAATAAATGACAATCTCTAATCTAATTAAATCTGGATATGTCTTCCCACAAAAAAGCAGTCTCATAAGAAATTGAAATTTCTCAACTGATTATAATATGAAAATAAAATTTTTTAGACATGTATTAGTATTTTAATAAAGCAATCCAGTCTTTAAAAATATATTTTATGTTTTTAACAATTTTATTGAAACCACTATGCAAGAATATTTATTACTTATTTAAAATGATGGTGAATTTATAGAAGTATTTTTTTACAATTTTTATTCGAATTTTGTTTTTAGAATCTGTAAATGCTTCTACATTAAGTTCTTGAACGAAAAGCGTCAGAGTAGAATTGCAGAATTTATTACATTCATTAAAAAATCAATCAAAAACTGTTGCAATACAAAACATCTCGTTATGATATATCCACTTTCTGTGAGTACTTTTGGTGATTTTTATATATTGTTCAATTTCTTATAGCTGTTTAATAAACTTTGATTATTGGTAAAGAATTTCCTCCTTTTGTAAAGTACAATTATGTGTAAATTATGAAAAGAATTGTTATATTTTAGAAATTAAGGTTTTTTTTGATATTTAGTTTTATATTATTAAGAAAAAATATTCATTCGATTATTAAATAAAGATTGTAACAAATATCTGCATTATATTTAAAATTAAATCAATAAATCATTTGGGGACTTTTTAAATCAATAATTAATTTGGGGACGTCAATTTTGCATTTTGCTTACTTTGTCAACGTATCTTTATTCATTAAGAAAAAAAACCGGTTCTACATCTAATCATTCTAAAACATTTTCGCAAAAAAAACATATATAAAATAAACATTATTTATAGAAATTTATCTTTCTTTATTTTGCAGAATACCCAGCAACACAGAAAAACAAATGCAAATTTAATGAAGTTTAAAACCAGAAACGAGAGAAAACATATCTGTGATCTATACGAGTTTTTTCTTTCATCAAATCAAATTTTCCTGACAACTGTGTATGTATTTTCCTGACAACTGTGTATGTATTTATAGTCTTATTAATGAGAACACTAGTTGGAATAATTATCAAAAATGTATATAAATAATATAATGATAGGTTCATATGACTAATGCAGTCATGAGCACATAAGAATACAGTATTTCAGCCATATGAAATACTAGAATATATGTACTGCTAATGAAAAACAGAAATTATACCATAATTATTGCTTGCAAAAATCATCCTTTAAAATTTGTAGGAAATTATCTATATTTAGCAGAAGTATAAGAATATATATACATTGTTTTTTACATAAAGTTTCAATGATATAATTTCAGATGTATAAGCACTCAATAAATATATGTAATAATGAGAAGGCAGACATCTAATATAAATCTTATATATATATATATATATATATATATATATATATCAGACATAAAAGCAAATAATTTTTTCATTGGAACAAGAAAAATATAAACTATGATGATACTTAATTTTACATCCATAAAAATTGGAAAGAAAATGTAAATTTTTCTTAATTCATTCTAATTATTTTAACGCATAACTATAGTGAAACTATAGAGAAACAAATTGTATTAAGTCACAAGTATTTTGACTGGTAAAATGAACTCTAAATTAGAAACTGGAGAGAAACCATATTCTTGTGAAGTATGTGGCTCTTCTTTCACACGGAAACGAAATATGTTAAGACATATGCAAACACATACTGGAGAGAAACCATATTCTTGTGAAGTATGTGGCTCTTCTTTTACACATAAATTCCATATGTTGAATCATGTGCGAATCCATACTGGAGAAAAACCATATTCTTGTAAAGTCTGTGGATTTTCTTTTGCATATAAACAAAATATGTTGCCGCATTTGCGAACACATACTGGAGAGAAACCACATTCTTGTGAAATATGTGGCTCATCATTTGCAGAAAAACATCATTTGCAGCAACATATGCGAACACATACTGGGGAGAAACCGTATTCTTGTGAAATATGTGGATCTTCTTTTACATATAAACATCACATGTTTCGACATATGAGAACACATACTGGAGAGAAACCATATACTTGTGAAGTATGTGGCTCTTCTTTTACACAGAAAATATCTATGTTGAAACATATGCGAACACATACTGGAGAGAAACCATATTCTTGTGAAATCTGTTATTCTTCTTTTCCACATAAACAGCATTTGTTGCGACATATGAGAACACATACCGGAGAGAAACCATATTCTTGTGAAGTTTGTGGCTCTTCTTTTACACAGAAAATGTCAATGTTGCAACACATGCGAACACATACTGGAGAGAAGCCATATTCGTGTGAAGTATGTGGCCATTCTTTTACACAAAAAATATCTTTGTTGCGACATATGAGAACACATACTGGAGAGAAACCATATTCTTGTGAAATATGTAGCCATTCTTTTGCATGCAAGCAAAATATAGTGCAACATATGCGATCGCATACAGGAGAGAAACCATATTCTTGTGATGTATGTTGTTCTTCTTTTACACAGAAACAAAATTTGGTCACTCATATGCGAATACATACTGGAGAGAAACCATATTCTTGTGAAGTATGTGGTTGTTCGTTTACACAGAAACAACAGTTGTTACGACATCTGCGAACGCATAGTAGTGAGAAACCATATTCCTGTTAAGTCTGTGTTTTTTACACATAACGTATTTTGCTACATATGCAAACATACTTGAGAATCACTGTATCATTGTGAAGTATGTGACTGTTCTTTTATATGGAAACAAAATTTGATCCTTCATATGCAAACAGATATTGATAGAAACCATATTCTTCTAAAGTATGTTGTCCTTTTACACATAAACATGTTGCAATATATGTAAAGGCATTTGAGAACTATGGCTGAAGTAAAATGAAACAGTGAAAGTAACCATATTATAGTGATTATGTAGTACCTCTTTACGGATGTTACAATATATACAAACCCATATTAAAAAGAATGTCACAACATATGCGAACTAAGAATTCATCTGTCTTTATTTTTAAAGATATTCAATATGTTGGATGCAGACCCCTATTATAAACATTATAATGCTTTAAATATTTGATTCACTACAATTTAACAGCATATATTGCAACATAGTCAAATACATACTTTTCAGTGTGTGCATGCCTTATACATATACAAATACATATTCCTCTGAAGTGTTTGCTTATTTTACACAGAGATAAGTTAGCATCATTCTTGGGAAATATGCGGCGCTTTTTTTTCAAAGAAATACAGTTTGTCACCGAATATTATTTTCTAGAGAAACATTTTACTAATTATATTTATTAATTTACTCGTACGTTTAAAATGTTGGAGCTTATATAAAAAGATACTAGGTTGAAACTAAACTGTTGTGAAGTGTTTCTCTTTTACAACAAAAATCCACATTAGAAAAATATAATATTGTCATGTATGTGTTTTATCTATCAAATAGAAACCAAGTTTGTTACAACACATGAGGACACACACTGAAATAATTGGAAAATACAATAAAAATTCCCACAATAGACCTACTCCAACAACAACAACCAACTTCACCATCAGAACCCATCCAACTGTCCCAGCACTCCTGGAACTCCTGTGCCACTGGAGTCTCTGGCTGACATAACATCTGCCTTCACAAACTCTCTGCTGGAAACCCCACAAACACCAACACAGGAATCTACATCACCTAACAGGATACCATCACCTACATCACCACCAAATCGCCTGGACCACCACCACCATCAGTTGTACTCCCAGAAGCAGATGATGGACAGTTAGATTTGGAGGAGGAGCTCAGCAACACAAGTGAGAAGCTGAGGTGTATGAGAATGAAGGACAGACCACGTTTGTCCAAGATCCAAGCTGCTGGAAGAGCAAAGACTGTTATAGCCAAAGTTAACATCGCCCTCAAGAGACTAATTCCAACAACAGTAACGCTCACAGAACTCAATCATATCACATATGCAGCTGGACTCTACATTGACAGAAAAATTAACCCTCAAACATCCAATCACAATCATCGAATAGGGCCCAGAGTCCCTAAACAAACTTTCCCAGAGAATTAAAAACTAGGAGAACAAGATCAACTCCCAGATTCAGAACAGGCAATTTAAAACGAACCAGGCGGCTCAGAGCTGGGAAGAAGACGCACACAGAAAATATGCAGCCTAATGAAAACATCGACATCAGGGATCTAGAAGAGTATGAGCCTTATAAGTACCTTGGCATTGAGGAAAACGAGAACATACAGCATGCCAAGATGAGGGAGAAGATTAGTAAAGAATATGTACGCCGGGTGAGGAAAATATGCAAAACCCAACTCACCAATAAAAATAAAATTATTGCCATCAACCAGCTTGCTATGCCAGTAATAACATACAGCTTTAGTATCATCGACTGGCCACAAAAATACATCAACTGGCTAGATGTAAAGACACAGAAGCTACTACGCTTCATAAAATAATATATAGAAATCAGTGTCTACCAAGGCTGTATTTGCCCAGGGGAGAAGGAGGTCTGGGACTCTCAGAGATCAATCATCAACATAGGGCAACTATTGTGAGCACCGGTCAGTATCTGAGAAGCTCCCAGAATGACACCCTCTCAATAGTATACGAGCATCAAGAGACAAGAGCCAGCAGAACAACATCAGTCACCCAGCTGGCCAAGCATTTTGGTCAGGGCTGTCTCTCAGATGAGGACGAAACACCAAACAAGTGTGCCATAGAAATAGCAAGAAAGAGCCAGAAGAAATATACCGAGACCTTTCAACAAATGAATCTTAAAGAATGGGAGCAACATCAGCGTTCAAAGTATTTTTTGAGGGAACTCTCTCAGGAATACATAGATAAAGAAGGTTCCTTGGACTGGCTCAAAAGAGGATCCCTCCACCACGATCAGGAAAGGGTCATAATGGCTGCTCAAGACCAGGGATTGATGACCAATGCATTCAAGAAGATGGCAGGGATCAGTAATGACAATAAATGCAGGTTCTGCCATACAGAATTGGAAAGTGTTGGTCATCTGATATCAAATTGCAAAGTTCTTCTAGGGGACGGCTACTATACAGTAAGACATGATGGAGTATGCAAGTACCTCCACTGGACCATCTGTAAAAAACTAAACATCCAGTGTAGCAGCAAGTCCTGGAAACATCAACCTGAAAGAAGAGTTGGAAATGACTTATATACCATACATTATGACCATGTAATCCCTACAGCCACCTACCTGGAAAATGCTGCTGTGAAACCTGACATAGTTATATGGAATAAGTCAGAGAGAGTTGCAACCTTGATTGAAGTGAGTGTTCCTAATGATGGCGGTCTGAACAGAACTGAAAGAGAGAAACAGACCAAATACCAAGGTCTTATTTATGATATGAAAAGAAACTGGAATCTTAAGGAGATATCAATCATACCAGTTATCATAGGTGCCACAGGGCTTATGAAGAAGAACCTGAAGTCCTACCTAACATATTCCTGGTGAACCAAGTGCAAAAGAGATCCAGACAATTGCACTTAAAGGAACAGCGAGGATACTAAAAAGAGCTTTCGGTTGGTTTCAATGAAAAGCGGAGGAATGTTGGCAGCTGGTTTGGCTGTCCAATACCCAGCATTAAAATCTTCAAAGGAAGAAAAATAAAAATAAAAAAAAATAATTTCCAGTAATCATAGGCGCCAGTTGATAAAAGCTTTAAATATTACATTGTGAATAATACAAGAAATGTGCAAATTGTACATAAATGTGAACTGATCTCTTAAAGTATAAGATTTTTATCTTTTTCATAGAAACAATTCGTTGATGCGTATGTAAAAACACAAGAAAAAGCGATATAAGATGTTATACAAGATCAATTGTAAATTTTACAATATTAAATTAATGAAAACACGAAAGAGTATCATGAAATAAAAATATGGAGAAATAATATAGAAACACTTTTTTGTGTTATGAATATAATGAAGTTGTTCACAATTTATAAAAATGAAAAAATTGTGGTTTTCTTTCTGTATTTCTATATGGATTTTTCTATTTTTTTCTTTTGCATATTTATAATGTTACAAAATTGAAACCCGATATTTAAAAAAATAAAATCATATAATGAAAGTAGATATTGCAAACCTATTAGCATATTAATATTGGATGGAAAACGAGTATTTTGGAGTTTTGTTTTTTAAGATTAAATTGATTTGAAAATAGTGTAATGTTAAACAGATTCTCTCTAAAACAATTAGGATACCGAATCTATCATTGGTCTCTAATTTTTTTATCAAATATAACTTTCTATTACTTTTAACGTTATTACATCAATGATAGTCAAAACAATTTTCCATTATATGTTGTTTATAAATAAACTTTCTTATTTAATTATTGGAATTCATTTTGAAGATGAGTAGTTTGTATATTTATTTTATTTGCAGACTATTATACTCATCTTTTATAGTTGTTTCACAACGTTTCAGCCAATATTCCTCTGGTCTTCCTCAGATTATTAACTGTGATGGGATAGGAATGCTTAATCTTAAACTTTTATCTTCAGTAGTTATTGCCTTCCATAGTTGTTGCCGTCTCACCACGTTTTGGCCAACTGGTAGGATTAAACGTCTCTATACAATGTACCATGGAAATAGAAACATTGAATCTCTATAGTTCCAGGTGAGTATTGTCTTAAGATAACGGTTTCAATCCTACCCAAAGCCGGCCAGGGAGTTAGTTGGCCAAAACGTGGTGAGATATCAACAACTACGGAAGGCAGTAATTACTGAAGATACAGTTGAAGATTCAGCATTCTTATCCTGTCATGGTTAGCAACTTGATGAAGGCCAGAGGAATAGTTGGCTGAAATGCTGTGAAACAACAACTATAAAAGATGAGGATAATAGTCCGCAAATAAAATAAATTTTCATTCAAAAAACAACATTTGTGATATGCTGATATTCTTTTTGTATGAGTTGTGTTTTGTATTATATAGAAAATAAATGTTTTATTTACTGTTATTTTCAAAGCTTACTTGAAGTAAAAATTGATGTTTAAATATTGATTGCTTTTCTTTAAGAATATTATTCTACATTTTTGAGAAATACTATGAAACAAAATGACACTAAACTCGTTTTACAAAAAGGTAATTAGTCCGAACTCAAGCTGTAATGGAGAAGATAATGTTTAGAAAGAGAGAAAATATTTGGTAAAATGCATCGTTAGAATTGGTAAGTTTAAAAGGAAAATTTTGCAATCTAATAGAACAAACTAATAATATTGAAGCCAAAAGATAGATTAAAAAATAGGTTGAAAGAGAAAATTGTTTAAAGAAACAACTGGAGAACGGCAAGGAGAAATGTTAGGACAGAAATTATTCAAACCAGGATAGTCTTTTTCGTTTTTTTTTACATGGCATAGACAAAATTGTATTCGCAAAATGAACAGGTTAGACTATTACATTGATTACAATCAACTGGCTAATGACAAAAAGATTGTGAGTAGATCCCCTGCCATTAAAAACGCATCTTTAATCCTTAATTGGAAACAACGATATATATTATTATAAGTAAATAGTTTACTGTTTGATTGTTCCTATTCTTTTAAGTAAATACTTTTATTCAATGACGAATAACTATTTATAGGAAATTAGGGTAAGAGTTATTTATATTAGGGTTTATTATATATTTGTCTGTAAAGAGAAAATAGTCATGGCAGCTTTCTTACGTTATATGTATTAGAATTTTAAAATTATGCTATAGTTATATTTTTATAAAACTTTATGTGTGGTATGCGTTTCTTCTTGTTAAAGAAATCCAATACTCTTATGATGAAAAACATATAGCCTTTAAATAGTTTGTTCATTACAATGTAACTGCATATGTTGCAACACAGTCTAACACTACATATTTTCAATGTGTGACTGCCTTACAAACAGACGAATATATATTCCTCTGAAATGTTTTTTAGACAAAAATAAAGTAGCATCATTTTTGTAAAATACATGGCGCTTTTTTCCAGAGAAATCCAATTTGTCGCCAAATATTTAATTTGGGAAAAATTTCACTAATTATATTTATTCATTTGCATGAACGTTTGAAACGTAACTCGTATGAAAGGATACAAGATACTGAGACCAAAATGTGAAATACGTTTCTTTTTTACAAAAACCACTCATGCTAGAGAAACAGCATACTATTGTCTTGCATTTAATCTATCAAGCAGAAACCAAGTTGGTTACAACACACAAGAACATATACTGAAATAATGTAATAATAGGTGCCACTTGAAAAAGAAATTAAAGGGTTTCCTGATAAATAATAAAGAGATGTGCACATTGTATATAAAGGAACATTCCTGTTCTCTTCTGGAAATAAGGTGGTTTAAACTTTAAAGATTATATGCTCTATGAAACATTATGAAAAAGAATACCAAAACATGAGATTAATTTATGAGAAGCGGAATACGGTCGCCATTTTTTTTTATTGAACTCCAGTTCCGTGTCCAACGGAAGTGAAGGTATATCCGAAACTTCTTTACTGAAGAGTTCTTTAAGGGGAGGTAATGATTCATACTATCACATCCCTCTTCTTTCAATAATTGAAATGGAAAGAGAAAAAAAAGCAATTTATTCATAATGATGAGATAAAAAAGAAAATAAAAAGTCAATTAGTAACTCTCATCTCTGAATCTTTTTTTTTTGGGGGGGGGTCTGACAACACGTTCAGATCTGGTGGTTTGAACTGTCGTATGGTTGCTATAGGTGCCCGTGTCTTGCACTCCATGGGGTGTACGTTTAAAAGGTGCCTGTTGACATTGTGTACTGTCCGGCTATATACTCGATGAACCGCCCCTGGAAGGTTCCTGAGGAATTTCAGTGAAGTGCATCTCGGGATGTACTATGCTTCTGGAGGGGATTACTCTAAGATGCTGGCGATTTCGACGAAGAGTTTTTTTCCCGGCGGGGGTCTGTACTATGTACGTCCTTGGTTCTTGGTCCAATTGTGTGATAACTGCAGGAGACCACTCACCTGCTTCTTTATTTAACACACGTACAGGTTGTCCGATGGGCAGTCTGGGCAGCTCTTTTGTATGTTGATCATGGTACATCTTCAGTTTTTCTTGCTTCTGATACAGTCGTTCCATTATTTTCTCTTTGTTAGCGTTTTGGTTGGGGCATTTGACTGGGATGTTCCCTGCTAACTTCCTTTGTGTATATAAGCTCACCTGGTGAGGGAAGGGTATGATCTAAAGGAGTCGAACGCAAGCATAATAGTACCATATCCAAGTCATGACCGCTTGAGGCAGCTCTTTTTAATGCAGATTTCACTCCCTGGATACAGCGTTCAGCAAAGCCATTTGACTGCGGAAACTTAGGTGAGGATGTGTAGTGTTCAAACCCCCATTTTTTTGCGAATTGCTTGAAATGTATCGAGCTGAAGTGTGGGCCATTGTCACTTATCATTCTTGCTGGAATTCCTTGTTCTCCAAATATTTTCTTTGTCAGTTTAATAACTTCCTGACTGGAGAAATCCTTCAACACTCGCACAAATGGGAACTTGGAATAATAGTCCGCAATGAGCATAAAGTTGAGACCTTCAATGTGAAATAAGTCGATAGCCACTATCTGCCATGGCCTCACCGGAATGTCATGGGGCATCAGAGGTTTAGCACTCTGCATTTTTTGGTGCTGCTGGCAAATGGTACATTGTTGTACTATGTTGTCGATGTCTTTGTTAATGTTGTTCCAAAAAACGCAACTTTTGGCTCGGAGTTTACATTTCTCCATCCCTTGGTGTCAATAATGTATTTTCTGTAATACCTCTTGCTGCATCGATTTAGGTATTATTATTCTGTTTGCTTTCAATATATGCCATTTTCAATGGACAGTTCGTCTCGATAGGGCCAATAAGGTTTCATATTCTTGCCCATTTCTCTGAGAGTGTCGGGCCAACCTCTCAGAATAATGTCCCTCAATTCACATAGTGTCGCATCTTCACTTGTTGCTTGGTTAAGCTGAGCTAGCTTTTGGGTTGAAAATTGAACAAAATCCACCCTCAGATCCAAGTCAATAGCTTCTTTAGCTTTTTTATTTGGTAACCTTGAGAATCCATCTACTAGTGCCATATCTTTTCCAGGGCGATATACAATTGTCATATCATACCCCTGCAAACGTAGTAGCATGCGTTGGAGGCGAGGTGGAGCTGCAACCAAATTTTTTAAGTTGATCATTTCCAAGGGTTTATGATCACTTTCCACCTGGAACGCACTTCCATAGATATGTCCGAAATCGTTCGCAGCCGAAAACAACTGCAAGGAGCTCCCGCTCTATGTTGGCATAGCGTTGTTCAGTTTCTGTTAAGGACTTGGATGCAAAAGCTATGGGATTACCTCCTTGCAGGAGTGCGGCGCCGAGTCCTTTACTTGATGCATCGACTTGGATAACAGTTTGCTTGGAAGGGTCGAAGTATGATTGCAACATGTCTTTGCAAATTAGATCCTTGATTTGCTGGAGGGATCTCTGGTAACTTTCTGTCCACTGGTATTCCACTTCTTTCTTTAGGAGATTTCTCAAAGGTGTTGTGAGATCGGACAGGTGTGGAATGAAAGGTGCCATATATGTGATGATTCCCAACACCCTCTGCGGGTCGGTAGTGTTTGCTGGACTAGGTAACATTTTTATTTCTGTTACCTTGCTGGGATCAGGGTGCATACCATTCTTATCATGGATTGCGCCAAAAAACACATTTGTTTCTTATTGATGGCACACTTTTCGCGGTTGAAGCACAGTCCTTCCTTTTGAGCAATTCTCATTAGATTGTAGAGGTTCCTATCATGCTCCTCTTCGGTTTTTCCAAAGACAATGACATCGTCAACTAGCCCTAAGGTGCCAGAGCACTTCTCCAGAATCATGTCCATCCTCTGGGCAAACACATCCTGATACATCACCAGACCAAAAGGCATCCGCTGGAAACAGAATCTTCCAAAAGGGGAGTTGAAGGTAGTCAACAGTTGTGAGGCTGCATCTAGTTTGATGGGCCAATATCCATTCTTGGCATCCAACTTGGAGAAATATTTGGCACCAGAGAGTTTATGTGCAAGTTCTTCCATTGTTGGGGTCTTGTAATGGCATCTCATGATGCGCTTGTTTAAATCTTTTGGATCTAAACACAGACGGAGCTTTCCATTGCCTTTCCGCACATAAACCAAGCTGCTGACCCATGGTGTAGGCTCGGTTACTTTCCGTATGATGCCTTGTTTTGTCATATTTTCCAATTCGGTCTGAATTTCCTCCCTCATATGTATAGGACATTTTATTTGTGCATGTATGACAGGGGTGTTGTCTGGTTTCAGGACAATGTGATATTCACCCTCAAAATTGCCGATATTTTCCAAACGGTTTGGGTACATATTTACCAGATCCTGTGTTGAACGTACTGAGACTGATGTTTCCTGGATTGCACAGTGTAACGTTACCAGTCTCAGGTCTCTGATTTAAGGTAGTCCTATGATGGTAGGCCCTTCTGTTGTCCATACAAAGAATTTGATGGTCTTCCATATTCCTTCGTGTGAACAAGCTATTTTAACGGATCCATGTTGGGTAATGTGAGAACCATTATAGGCTGTTAGAACAGTTGGTTCATCCTTTGTTGCACCGGGGAGTAGCTGTCCTGCTGCACTTATTAGGTGTGGGAACATCTTCCAGAAGGTACGTAATGGAAGCATGTTGCCTTCGGCTCCTGTCTCAACCTTAGCTTTCAGAAAATGGATGCCTAGGAGGTTGGGAAGCTTGATTACAAGGGCTGTGAAAACCTCTGTCCGACTGTTGCCTTGTTCTTGAATAGAGTCGAAAGACATTTGTTCAAACTTGTTATAAATCCCTTCATTGTCCCTCTGAGAGGCATTTACCAAGTGCACACGGTTGCCGTTTTTCCAATGTTTGTACTGGTCCTTTTGTGCTTCTCCATGTCCTGGTTTATTAACTCCATCTTTCCATGTTGTGCGTGTCGGAAAACGTCCTGCTGCGTTTTTATTTTTGCTTGCGCAGACCTTAGCCCAATGATTTTGTTGTCCACACGCGGAACATGTGATACCCCATGCTGGACATTTTTGCCTCGGATGGGAGCCTCCGCATCTGTTACACTGTTTATACTTGATTGCATCTATTTCATGCTTATTCTGTTCTAGTTCAACCAACTGTCTCATGTGGGTTATGGAAACTTCATGTGTCCTACCACAGTTTATAGCTTCCGGCAGTGTCAATTGTTCGCCTTTCGCTAGAAGCTGCTTTTGGAGTTATGGGTGCTTTGTTCCTGATATAACCTGCTCGATGAGGCGTTCCTCCATTTCCTGGATATCCCGGAACTTGCATTTCAATGCCTGCGATTTACACCGGGCCAGAAAGTCATCGAAATTCTCTTATTCCTTTTGATTATACTGGCGCAGGTAAAAACGAGCGATTCGGAAGTTTAATTGCGGCTTCAGTCTTTCCTCGAATTTTTCCCAAATTATTTCTGGATTATTCTTGTCGGCCTCGTTTTCGAATGACCAAGTGTTGTATCTTTTAAGGCTTTCTTCTCCGGACAGTAGCAGGATGTGATCGATCTGTTTTTCCAACGAAATATTTTTAACTGAGAAGTAAAGATTACAACGTTGCTTAAATAATCGAAATGCTCCGGTTAGGTCTGTCGATGACCAATTCATCGACGGTTCGTTTGTAGCCATTGTATTTATTTATTTCGTTTAGTTCTAGACGATATAAATTCAGTCTTCCGTTTATTTATTTTATTTTTTATTTATTTATTTATTTTTTAATAAACTGACAGAACAAATGTACATGTATATGTGTTTTCCGTGGAAAACTTAACCGTCTGAGAACTTATACATATACTTCCTAATATATGTATATATTTTTTTAATGACAGGAATGTATATATATATATATATATATATATATATATATATATATATATATATATATATATATATATATGTACTTATTTATTTTCGTTGTATTTGAAACACGAAACACGAAAAACAATGCTTACTCACAGTTTGAAGCTTGGCGCCAAGTATTAATTTTTCCCATGCGGTCTGAACGTGGCCAATTTTATTCATTTATTTATTTTTTTAATTTTTTTTTTTATATTTCTTTTACTGTCGTGTGTTTATAATAGGGACGACCTGTTCGTAAGGTTTCCCAAATGGGAAACACCACAGCTTGCCACCATGAAACATTATGTAAAAAATACCAAAACATGAGATTCATTTATAAGAAGTGGAATACGGTCTCCATTTTTTATTGAACTCCAGTTCTGTGTCAAACGGAAGTGAAGGTATATCCGAGACTTCTTTACTGAAGAGTTCTTTAAGGGGAGGTAATGGTTCATACTAGGCACCGCCAAAACTGGGGGGGGGGGGCAGGTACGCACTTTTTGACGGACAGTCTTTTTAAAAATCTACCAAAAATCAGGCAATTATCCAATCAATACGAAATTTTCACCGATTATTAAGAGTAGAATGAACTTTATAACAGTGTACTTATTTTTCATAAACGATATTTATACATATATATTCTTTTGCTTACAACCCCCTTGTTTTGAGGGGGTTCCAAATATGCTTAAAATAATCATCTGAAACTGAACAGAACATATTGTATTGTTGTAAGGGACGGGATTATAGATTTAAAACATCTTGTTTGCATACCTTATTTTGATGTCTGAATATCAGAACTTCGATTGTGTTTAGTTATCCCGCTTTTGAGTTTTGAAGTGTGAAATTCGGTTGTTAGTTTTAACTAAACAAAAAAATATGAATAAACACAATTGCCCAATTATGTTTACACATTTATTATACACTGACAAACATTTAAACAACAATAAAATACAATACAATAGCGACAGTTCGATAAGACTTACCGACTGGTGGAAAAAGTTCTCAGAACTCACCTCGTGGTGGAACGAAGGTTCTCCTCTTCTTGAGAGGGAAAAGGCAACACGTCTGCCCGTGACCAAAGGGAAAAACTAACCAGCCTTAGAGCAGGGGCAGATTACTCCTCCCCAGTGTCCTCTAATTTTTAGTCCCCTACAACACTCCCCCCCAAAATACGGAGTACTTTTAATTGAATGTTGTGAGAGGATTGTTTTTTTTTATTGTTTTTTTTATGTAGAGACAAAGTCTCTTAAATGGGTAGGCCATTTTACCTGTCTGCCCGAACGTGTTTTTTTAAGGGCGTTTTTTCAATGTCACTTCGACTGGCATCCTTTGTGAGGGATCTACTTCTAAATATGTATCCTCGAGTGTTGCGGGTTTCAACCTGTTAATTGAGATATTTTGTTCTTCGTCCTTAATGAGGACGCTGAAATACTTCTTGTTTTTCTTGTTGACTTTAAAAGATCCGCGGTACGGTGGTTGCAGGGTATGCGACCTAGCTGTATCGCGAACAAACACATGTGTGCATGTCTCTAGTGCCTTTGACACATATGTGTTAGCGCACTTGTTTATTCCTGATGGAGAATATGCCATTTTGGTCATGGTTCTTGTCAGTCTATCAACAAATGATGCAGGGTCCCAAACTTTATTTGGTGTATCACAAAAGTATTGTGCTGGCAGGCATAGTGTGGTACCATACAGCGCTTCTGCTGCTGAGAAATTCATATCCTTCTTCACTGCTGTGCGCAAACCGAGCAAAATTAGAGGAAGGTGTTCTAACCACTTTGTATTGCTGGTAAGCATTGCGCGTAAAGAGGCCTTTAGGCTGCGATGTAGACGTTCGACTGCTCCGTTTGCTTATGGATGGTATGCTGTCGTGTGTATACTTCTGGTGCCCAAAGTCCTGAGAGTTTATGAAACAGTTCGGACTCGAACTGTCTACCTCTGTCAGTTGTAACATTTTCCGGGACACCGAATCTTGCTACCCATCCAGCGAGGAAAGCTCTGGTTGTTGTGTATGCTGTCATATCCGGCATTGGTAAGGCTTCAAAACACCTTGAAAATCTGTCGACACATGTCAAAAGATAGCATTGGCCTTCACACGTCGGAAATGGACCGGTGATGTCGAGGCGTATGTGCTTGAACCTCTCATCAGGTACTGGAAATGTGCCTAGTGGCGTACGTGTATGTCGACCGACCTTGGCCTTTTGACACTGCACGCACTTTGTCCATTCTCGCACGTCTGCTTTCATCCTCGGCCAGACATACCTGTCTGTCATAAAACGTATCGACGCATTGGCCCCTGGGTGTGATAACCCGTGTACCGTGTTGAATATGTCTTTACTTAAGGATGCTGGAACATATGGGCACAGTTTGTTAGTGCTGATATCACACACTATTTTTCTAGGGCTGTTGGGGTGTGCCATTTTCACCAGCTGCAGTGATGTTCCATTATTCTGCAGAAGCTTCTGCGGGTGCTCGTCTTTTTCTTGCTCCCTAGCTAAGGTGTTGGCTTCGGCGGAAGGTCCCAATGTCCCAATGTAAAGGAGTTTATTCCTCGTGACAGTGTATCTGCTGGTATATTGTCAGCTCCTTTCACGTGTCTGACATCCGACGTAAACTGTAGGATATAGTCCAACTGACGAACCTCTCGGGGAGAGTATTTGTCTGAGGAGGACTACAGAGCGCCTAATAGAGGCTTGTGGTCAGTCACCAAGTAGAATGGATGTCCCTCTAGGAGCTGCCGATAATGTCTTATTGTGGAAAACGAGGCCAACAACTCTCTGGAAAATGTGCTATAGCGTGTTTCTGCGTCAGTCAATTTCCTGGAGAAGAAAGAAATAGGTCGCCAGTTCCCATTACATTTTTGCTGCAGGATAGCTCCAATTCCAGTTGCAGATGAATCTACTGCCAGGCAAAGTTCACTATCGGGTTGAATGTGGGACAGCTTTGTGGTGTCTTCTAACATGGCCTTTACTTTGTTGAATGCTGCTATTGCTTCTTCCGATAGTGTAATGTTGCAGTTCTTTACATTTGTCAGCATACCTGTCAATGGCAAAAGTACTTGGGCAACATGAGGGAGAAACCTACGATAGAAGTTAACTAATCCTAAAAATTGCCGCAACTGTCTCATTGTAGCAGGGATAGGGAAATTTTGGATGGACTTGACTGTCTCTGGGGATGGGAAAATTCCCTTCTCTGAAATATGGTGCCCCAAAAATATAACCTCGGATTGACCAAAAGTACATTTCGATGGATTTAAAACCCCCATATTGGTTCAGGCGATCGAATAGTTAGTGCACATGGTTTATGTGTTCCTGCCTATTTTTGCTAGCAATGAGGACGTCGTCTATGTATGCACACACAAATGGCAAGTCTCGCAGAACCTAGTCTATAAAACGTTGGAACGTTTGAGCTGCGTTGCGTAGACCAAATGGAAAACGCAAAAATTCAAACATTCCAAACGGTGTGGTAATTGCCGTTTTGGGAATATTTTAAGGTCTAATTTAGTAAAGACCCTTTTATTCTGGGCCACTGCTGTTATATCTTGGATATGTGGTACTGGGTACCTATCCGAGTTTGTAGCGGCATTTAAAGCTCGGTAGTCCCCACATGCCCGCCATGCATTTGGACCCTTACTGAGAAGATGAAGAGGCGAGGCCCATTCGCTATTTGAAGGACGAACTATGCCAAGCTGCATCATCTGCTGAAATTCTGCTTTCGCAGCCTTTATTTTTTCAGGTGTTAAACGTCTGGCTTTACAATGGACGGGTGGGCCTTTTGTCTCAATGTAATGAGTTACATTGTGTGGTAACACTTCCTTGTGAAAGGAGGGGACCGATATTGAAGGATATTTCTTCAACAGACTCAGGAAGGCTTCGTCCTGGTCTGCATGTGCTACCTGTGGACCTAATGGTGTGCCAGTCCCCACCACTCCACATGCCGCAAGTTGTGTGCTTGGATCTCGGAGACACTGGCCTGACGTATCTACTACCAGGCCAAATGCTTGCAGAAAGTCAATACCCAGTATAGCAATGCTTACGTCAGCCACTATGAAAACGTGGATAAACGATCTACATAAACCCAAGTTAAGGTTCATGCACCTCTCCCCATAAGTCCGTATTATCGAACCGTTTACAGCTCGTAGTGTAAATTTACAGGGAGGAGACCTTTTGTCCACTGATGTTGCCGGGATAAGGGAAACTTGTGCCCCACTGTCCACTAAAAACGAGATGGCTGTATTTTTATCTACAACATAAAGTAGGCGGCCAGAGCAGGATGCACCGACAGTTGATACAGCTCTCGTCTGTCGGTTTAGGCTTTTCCCTGCCCCTTATAGTTGCAAGGTGGAATACAAGAGTTGGCATTTTCGCCAAATCTCTTGTGCTTCCAACAAATAGCTTCTTGCTTGCGTTCCCGGGACTAGCTGCGACCTCCTCTGCTGCCATGTCCCTGCTTCTGTTTTAATGATAGTCTGGCGATGTCTTCCGCCATTCTGTCCATAAGGGCTTCGAACCGTTTTTGGCCCTCCATTAATTTTTCTAGAAGCTCGTCTCTTCCAGAGGTCTTCACGCTGGATACTGCAGACGATTGTGTGGATAATATGTCTGCAATGTGATCTGCTATGACGGCGAGTTGTTCAACCGGCGTGGACTCGTCCTGAGCAGCGATAGCCACCTTATACTCCATCGGGATCCGTTGGAGGAAAATATGCTTAACGATGCTTTTATCCATCGCACCTTCAGCTAATTTTTGTAACCGTTTTAGAAATTGGGACGGCTTGCTATCTCCCAGGGTCTCTTGTTCCAACAACTGCGAAATACGCTTATGTGTGGAAACAGTCACAGCAGTCGTGACTCTCTCCTTAAGTACATCGTACGGCTTTTCTGTAGGTGGAGAGATTATTAACTCTCTTACCTCAGTAATTGTATCCTGAGGTAAAATGGATGTGACGTAACAGAATTTCTCTGCCTGGTTGTCAATCGATTTTTGTTTGAAAAATAAATCGAGTTGAATAAAAAACAAAGCAGGGTCGTCGTGAACTAACGAGGCATTAACGTTACAAGTTGTCGCCAGTTAAAAAAAATATTTATTTATTTATTTATTTTACCGCACTGGAAACTACAACAGTCTAGCAGCAGAGCATGGAAAGAAAGGAATAGTAATGATACAACACGGAGGGTAAGAGGACACAGAGACAGAACGCAACGTACTCGCCCATATCTGCCAATCCTGTATCAGACGCCGAATTTGACAGGAATACCAACAGCCGTTTCAGGAACGAAATTTTCCTATAAGGAATAATTTAGTTTCGAAAAAAAAAAAACTTGATGCATTTGTTGTGCACGATTAAAACAAAACCCTAGTTCTATCCTTATTCTATCGACAAAAATATGTAAAGAATAGAAGAAAAATCGTTTTGCTATGTTAATTACGCTACCCTACGAATTTTTATTTAGGGAATAATAATTAGAATTCTAGAAATAAAATTTACATCCTAACTTTTTCTTATTGTTCATAAAAATATTATTTTACTTTTTTTAACAGAACTTATTATTATGTATGTGCGTGTACATATATATTTTCTCGGAGTCACCAATTTGTTAGTTTTAACTAAACAAAAAATATATGAATAAACATAATTGCCCAATTACGTTTACACATTTATTATACACTGACAAACATTTAAACAACAATAAAACACAATACAATAGCAACAGTTCGATAAGACTCACCGACTGGTGGAAAAAGTTCTCAGAACTCACCTCGTGGTGGAACGAAGGTTCTCCTCTTCTTGAGAGGGAAAAGGCAACACGTCTGCCCGTGACCAAAGGGAAAAACCAACCAGCCTTAGAGCAGGGGCAGATTACTCCTCCCCGGTGTCCTCTAATTTTTAGTCCCCTACACGGTGAATATGTTAAGTAAAATAATTAATTTAAGTTAAGCGAAACAAAAAAATTTTTTTAAAAATATTTATACGAAAAAAGCCATTTTAAAATCTTTGTTAAATAAATAAACAATTTCTTTTTAGCGAGCCGAATAATGCATGACCATCCTTAAACAGGGCATGCTTTGAAGAATCGATACAAAAAAAAATTCGATAAATATTGTGCCCTTTCTGTTAAAAATATTATTTTTTCGATCCAGTTTGGAAACGTTTGCCGCCTTTCGACTACGGTGGACCAAACGCGCTGCAATAATTTTTTTTTATTCTGCTTTAAATTGCCCCCCTCCATATTTTGGAGAGCCTACTCCCACACACATACACATTAAAAACCAAACTCATACAAATGGTCACCCATCTGGTACTGGCCAGCTTCAGCGTTAATAATACATTGAAATTTTCGTCACTGAAAAATAAGTTTCTTTTTGGCTTTTTGGTCTTCCGTAGTTTGCTTTTTCACGTACAAATGTAAACAGAGTAATCAAATCGATTCGAAGTAATAAGTTGCCTATATGAATAAGTGGAATTATTTAAAATCCAGGTACTTATATTATAATGTTTTTGCATATTCTCATAGAAAATCACCCTAAATCTTAGTTAGACAAGAAATAAACAAATTAATTCTTTCAAAAACCTTTTTCTTTTCTTTTTTTTCAACTATTTGTATACGTTTTTAGTGCAAAGCAAAAAACGCCAATTGTTAACTTTTGGGGAAAATTTAACATTTAAAATTTAATTAAAAATAGTAGAAAAAGTTTTACATTATTCTGCTTTCTATATGATAAAATTCAAGGTTTTATCTTTCTGAAAAAAAAAAAATCAGGAATAACTTGATTTTTCGGCCATTTTTGGCGGTGCCTAGTTTGTGCCAGTAAACACGGTTAAGATTCGGATTAAAAATTGTTATAAAAATAAATACAATTTAGGCGCACGGTATGATTATGATTATGTTGGCGCGTGAAAAATAAAAAATAACTCCCACGCAAATTCCGACGTGGCCTTATATATTAAATCGACTCAAAACGAGCGGACGTAGTACAGAGCACCCCACGTGATGTTTCCGTCCAATGGGATTTCTCCAAGGACATTTTTCTAAACTTTTCTTTTTAAGCTCGCTGGGAACCGGTCCAAATAGTATTTAAGCACACACAAACATAAAATCTCTCTCTCAACTGTATTCTCATTCGGACGTTCCACGTGTGTTACTATAACTCTTCCATTTTCGCCGTTCCGCGCACTTTATACAATTTCACATTACCTATTGCCTCTCTTACCATGTTTTAACATATGAACAGTTCAACAAAAAAAGACATTCTCCTTTTTTATACGAACACTTAAAAAAGGCTTCTGAACTCACTATAAAGAGAATTATATTTTATTTGTTAATGGTTGGTTTCTGTGAATAAACCTCCGTTTGTTTTGCATGTAAGTCTTCTTTTTTTCATTTTTATTTATTTGTGGAGGAAGTTAGTTCCTAAAAAGGCATTACAACCCCCACAAGTTGGTGACCCGACTTAGAACATTGCATGCACTACGGAATCTCCTTACAAGCTACACACGGTTTCCTAACCTACTTGCTATATCATGTGTGCTGTAACATTCAAAGGAAGTAAAAAGACGACGCGAATCTCAAGGGATGATACAAGCCGTCAAATGAAGCGTGGATCTCAGTACACTATAGCAACAAATTAGCGAGTTATGCCGATAGTCGCTATAAAATCGAAAATTAAACAAATCATGACTCAGCGTCAAAACAGCACTTTTGCTCATCCGGCACCCCCCAACAACGAGTTGGTGATAAATAACGTGTAATGAACACACACGGCTACAATTCAGCCGATCCAAACGTGAACACGAGCGTGTAAAGCCCCTCGGAAAATGATCTACCACAATCTCGAACTTCACTCGGCAGTTTAACAGACCTCAGAAACACAGACCCTAGCAAAAGCAACATTTTTTTTCGATCACGATTTCAAGCTTCGCGTACTCGAAACAAGTCAACCGACAGTTTAAAGGCTTTAAAATCACTATCAAACGAAAAACAGAAAAATGGAACCTCCCCGTGCTGAAACACCTCTGGCTACATTAACGCTAAATATACCAGCTTTTAATCCCACCAATATAAAGACGTGGTTTATCCAGATCCAGGCCCTTTTCGATGCAAAATGGATTACGTCTCAGCGAACCAAGTATTGTTATTTGGTTGAAAAGCTCCCGGCAGACGTTGTCGAAGAGGTGACTGATTTATTGGAGAACGTACCAGAAAATAATCCATACGATAAACTTTAGGTGGCCATTTTGAGACAGACTGGCTTATCAAACGAGACAATGTTACGCAATCTCTTCACCCAAGTAGAATTGGGAGATCGTACACCGTCGCAACTTTTACGATACATGCGATCATTGCTAGGGGACAACAAAATGTCCGAAAATATAATGAGAAGTTTGTGGCTGGATAAACTCCCAGACACAACAGTACAAATTCTGGCACCCACAACGGAAGAGGCAAGCACTAAAAAGCTCGCCGACATGGCAGACCGAATTCATGAAAATCTGAGGAACCGCAAAGTAAACTCAGCACAAGCACAGCCAAAACAGACGAGAGACGACGAAGTAGGCGGACTAAAAACTAAGGTCGAAAATCTCACTCGTCAATTGCAGGAATTAATGCAAATAAACCGTCGTTACTCATTTAATAAACGACCTAACTACCGAAAACGAAGTTTTAGTAGAAGTCAAAGCAACACACGAGAACGAGCGAACGAAATCTGTTTTTACCACAAAAAATTCGGCACAGAAGCGAGGCGTTGCACTTATCCTTGTTCTTTTAAAAGCAAGAACCAGGGAAACGATCATTCCAGCCAGTAGTGACGACAACTGTCGCGGAATTTTCCACTAAAGGTCGTCTATTTTTTATTCGTGACAGTAATCACGGATATAACTTCTTAATAGACACTGGAGCCAAAATAAGCGTGATACCACCGCTACATAAACAGAAAGCTACTCCACAGCCTGACCACCTCCAGGCAGCTAATGGCACACAAATACCGACATACGGTGAAAAGTACTTAAGCGTCAATCTCGGCTTGCATCGCACATTTTCGTGGATTTTTACCATAGCCAACGTGACGACACCAATATTAGGAGCAGATTTCCTAGTTCGATTTAATCTATCGGTAGACATGACTAATCGCATACTGACTGATAACCAAACAAAAGTCGTAATTAAAGGTATCACCACAAGATACCAGTCTACTGGGATTAGTTCTGCCTTATCTGAAGAGACGTACATTCGTCGGCTGTTTCAAAAATACCCACAACTTACTCAGCCATTCAAAGTCACAGATAATATTAAACATAATGCAAGGCATTATATTAAAATGAATAGACAACCCGTCTACGCCACCCCCAGACGTCTGAAGCCGGATAAGTACAAGATCGCAAAAGACGAATTTCAACGCATGTTACAACAAGGAATTATCCGATCTTCCAAAAGTGCGTGGTCATCTCCTCTACATATGGTACAGAAATAAGACGCGACAACATGGCGTCCTTGCGGCGATTTCAGATTAAATGCACGAACCGTACCGGATAGATACCCTATCCCACACATTCACGATTTTGCAATCGGACTGCAAAATGCCACGGTATTTTCCAAACTGGATTTAGTAAAAGCATATTACCAAATACCGGTGGCGGAAGAAGATATCCATAAAACAGCACTGACCACACCATTTGGACTTTACGAATTCGTCAGAATGCCATTCGGACTTAGAAACGCTTGTCAAACCTTCCAAAGGTTAATAGACGAGGTTTTTAGGGACCTTCCATTCGTATTCGCATACGTGGACGATGTCCTAATTGCTAGTAGAAACCTCGACGAACATAAACAACACTTGGAACAAGCTTTCCAAAAACTGTCCCATTACGGTTTTAAATTAAACTTGGACAAGTGTATTTTCGGTCAGCAAGAAGTAAATTTCCTCGGACATTCAATTGATAAGGATGGTATATCACCATTACCCGAAAAAGTAAGTGCCATTACGAATTTTCCACAACCTACGTCTGTTAGACAAGTTCGTCGCTTCATAGGTGTAATTAATTATTACAGACGATTTTTTACCCAACTGTTCCACAATCCTTGCACCGTTAACGTCATTATTGAAGAACAAAACGAAAAACCAACAATTAAAACTGGAAGGATCAGCTTTAAAAGCTTTCCATTAAGCTAAAACTGCCTTAGTCAATTTCACAAAATTGAATTATATTAAGGACAGTGAAGAATCGAAACTTACACTTACAACAGACGCATCAGACATAGCTGTAGGAGCAGTTATACACCAACTGACAAGGGATACAATGACCCCTATATCATTTTTCTCAGCCAAACTGAGCAAGACACAGACAAAGTACAGTACCTTTTCAAGGGAGCTATTAGCAATTTATTTGTCAATTAAACATTTTAGACATCTGTTAGAAGGAAGAAACTTTTGTATTTACACTGACCATAAACCGTTAACGTATGCACTGCATACACATGTAGATAAATATGGCCCAAGAGAAATCAGACATCTTGATTATATTGCTCAATATTCCACAGTTCCAGTTTGCTGAGTATGGAATTAATTGCATAAGAACAAAAGACGGACGAGACACTCACTGACGTACAACAGAAAACGTCTTTGCAACTGAAGGAAATGCCCGTACCTTTAGTACAACATTTTATTGTGATACAGCAAAAAAAAAAAAAAAACAAACAAAAAAAAAACAACCACGTCCATACATACCGCCAAGCATCAGACGACATGTTTTTCAACATTTTCACAATTTATCTCATCCAGGCAAACGAGCCATTGTAAAAATAATAGCAGACCGCTTTGTTTGGCCGAATATGAATACAGATATTCGAAATTGGACCAAGACGTGTGTATCCTGTCAAAAGAATACACAGGCACACAAAGTCACCGCTGGGCACTTTCAGTACGCCCGAGGCTAGGTTTACCAATATCAATGTTGATTTGGTGGGACCATTACCCCCCTCAAAAAGACACACCCACATTCTCACCATAGTCGACAGGTTCAGCAGATGGCCAACAGCCATACCCGTGAAGGACACATCGGCGGCGACAGTAGCTGGAACAATACTAAAAGACTGGATAGCGATTTTTGGAGTACCGTCAGTACTCACAACGGACAGAGGCTCGCAATTTCAATCGAAACTCTTCGCAGAGTTCAACCAATTGTTGGGAAAACCCCACATAAACACAACGGCTTATCACCCTTGTTCGAAGGGCCTCGTCGAACGCTTTCACAGACAGCTAAAAACTTCTTTGGCTACGAGTCTTAACAACGCAGACTGGTCAGATAATTTACCATTAATCCTATTAATGATCCGAAACACGATAAAAGAGGATTTACAAAGCACGCCAGCGGAGGTAGTTTTTAGATCAGCAGTGACACTACCTGGACAATATTTGAATGCATACACAGACATTTCACCCACAGCTACATTTGTGACGGAATTAAAGAGCAAAATGTCATCTCTCAAATTTACACCCACCAGGAGGGCTGACAAACAAACATATATGCCGAATGACCTTCACACATGCAAATATCTATTTATTAGGAATGATAAAGTCAAAAAACCATTTCATCCAAATTACACAGGACCATACCAACTTTTGGGCAGAAGTAAAAAATATTTTACTGTCCAAAGGACAGACAGGAAAGACAACATCGCGATCGACCGAATTAAACCAGCATACATTGAGGAATACCCTCAGACAATTTCCCCACCAGAACAAATTCCCTTAGAACATGGGAGTCCAGCAGAAAATGACGGAAACATCAAACCTACGACAAAAACAGGTAGGAAAGTCCACTGGCCGAAACATTTCAAGGAATACATTACATATTGAAAAAAAAAAATGTTTTTTTTTTTTTTCAATCTGGGGGGAGTATTGTGCCAGTAAACACGATTAAGATTAGGATTAAAAATTGTTATAAAAATAAATACAATTTAAGCACGCAGTATGATTATGATTATGTTGGCGCGTGAAAAATAAAAAATAACTCCCATGCAAATTCCGGCGTGGCCTTATATATTAAATCGACTCAAAACGAGCGGACGTAGTACAGATCACCCCATGTGATGTTTCCGTCCAACGGGATTTCTCCAAGGACATTTTTCTAAACTTTTCTTTTTAAGCTCGCTTGGAGCCGGTCTAAATAGTATTTAAGCACACACAAACATAAAATCTCTCTCTCAACTGCATTCTCATTCGGACGTTCCACGCGTGTTACTATAACTCTTCCATTTTCACCGTTCCGCGCGCTTCATACAATTTCACAGGCGAACATTACCTATTGCCTCTCTTACCATGCTTTAACATATGAACAGTTCAACAAAAAAGACATTCTCCTTTTTTTATACGAACACTTAAAAAGGACTTCTGAACTCATTATAAAGAGAATTATATTTTATTTGTTAATGGTTGGTTTCTGTGAACAAACCTCCGTTTGTTTTGCATGTAAGTCTTCTTTTTATTTTTATTCATTCGTGGAGGAAGTTAGTTCCTAAAAAGGCCTGAAGACCCCCACAAGTTCATACTATCACACTCTATGGCGTCTTTACTCTGTTGCATCCGAATCGAAATTCTAATTGTACCAGGTAAAGTTTTTAGTTATTTACGAATGCAAAATTACATAAAGACATTCAGACATAAGCTGAAAATCGAAACAACTCAGAGTTTGTTGATAAGAACGCAACTATTTTTGTAGAATTGATACAGCGCTTAGATGACAGAAGCCTATCTCTGATAAGACGAGATAATTGCTGCAAAGCGGTGAAAATATTAAGAGAGCATTTTTTATCAACAAAAACCTCACAATTATCTCTTTATATACAGAAATGACGTTTCTAAAACATATCGAACTGAGACAATTATTATATAAGGACCGAAACAATGACGAATTCATTAAAAATAACTGGTAAATTAATTAGTGACAGACTAATCATCTCCATGGATTTTAAAGTGTAGTCAGTTGTTTTAAAGCCGTTCACAATCGTGATAACCCATAAAATTAAAAGAAAATTAAATTGAATTGACGTCTAGCAAATTCAAGGTAACATTAAGAAGTTATGAAGATACCGAGATGATAAAAGAAAATAATCTACATGTATCATGAAATTAAATGGTCAGATGACCTGGTGATCTATATGACAAAAGAACAAGTAAAATCCGTGTCTCAAACTATTCTTAAAAGTTCAAATAAATAAGCTGTATCTACTGGCAATGCTCAAGATTCTTTTTAATTTCATTATTAATATTTTCTTTAACTATGTCATTACTATAGAATCTGGGTTTGATTGAGGATAAATATACAAAGTATGATCGTTGCCCACCAATTGTTAATGTTAATTGTTAATATTTTTGTTATGAAAGCACTGCCCACCAGGCGGACAAGTGCCAGTTTAAAAACAAAGAATTTTTAAATGTATGCAGATCAAACATACTCATCGGAAATGTAGACAAGAAGAGAACAGGCCTTCTGGTTCAACAACACCTGGGAAGAGAAGACGGATGGTGAACAATGTGGAGAAGAATTGTTGTGCAGAAGAAATGGAAATAAATCTGGAAAAACTAGATTTGCACACAGTCACTACCCTTCGGGTATCGCCAGTAGTAGTGGAACTACTAATTAACCAAGAGAAGGTGGTCATGGAAGTGGACACAAGCCTCATGCTCAGTAATGAGCATAGAAAAATTCAAGAAAAGGGGCCAAATTTAGGATCTAAAATTAAGCCATGTAAAGTTAAGAACATACTCTGGCGAGTTAGTGAAACCACATGGGACTACAGACGTGGAAGTAATGCAGGAAGGATTAAAGCATCGACTACCTTTGCTGGTGATGAAAGGAAATGTACCAACACTACTTGGCCACAGCTGGTTAAATAAAGTAAAGCTAATTTTGAGTCATGTTTCCTTTATATCAGGAAGATTCCTTTTTAATGTTAGAAAAGCTTACAGAATTCAAGTCGGTATTTAATGAGAAAATGAAATGCTTAAAAGATTTTAAAGAGGAAATACCCATTGCTAAAACAGTGGGTCTCAAATTTTGTCGGCAAGACCAGTCTCTTATGCCATAAAAGGGGATGTAGAGAAAGAGCTGTATAACACGACGGGCCAGTCACCAGAATAACCGCCCAGCAGTTTCAAGAAATGTCCTGGGGAAGGCATCAATCTGTAACAACGGTCCAATCAATAGCATGACCAACTGTGTGCTACATAAATGTCTTGAAACGGTGAAGTGAGCTGCTCGCCGGGCAAAACGACGAACAGCTCCTTAAAAATAATTTTTTATAAACATTAATAAAAAACAAATATTCAGAAAAATTAATGAAAATAAATAGTCAGACTTGGCTTATTAAAAGAAGTGTAATTTTATTTACCCTTTTGTGTATTACACTCATGTGGTTTCTTTTGTGTCCGTAGAAAAGAAAGAAATCTTTACTGACTGGATAAATGTTCTCTTTTTTTGGCGTAAAGTCGACAAGAAAAGATAAATTAAATATTTTTCTTTGGGATAGCCGTTCGAGTGAAAAGTGGCGTGGAAAGGTAAGAAGAATGTTTTTTTTTTGTTTCATTATGAGAACTGGCATAGCGCGTGTCGCGCACGTGTGACAGACACAGCAGTAGCGCATGTTAACTCCTCAAGGGTCAGCGAGCGAAAGAGGAAGAGAGGGCACTCGAATTTGGCGCCACGGTTTTTTTTGTCCTCTTTTTTAGAGCTCTCCGGAAACGGTGACAATTCAAAAGTCTCTGTCAAATTTTAGTTCCGGGGTAGACGCTACAACGGCACCAGATTGTTACAATAAGGTATTTGAGTTGAAGAATAAAGATATACCTAAGATTTTGGGTGTGGCTGGCTCCTTTCCTCTCTTAGGATGACGTCTTTATGCTGGTGGTCTTAGCTGGAATCGTCTCCATGTTGGAGTCCCCCTTACTGGGACCGCTACAAGCACCATTCAACATTTAAGGCAGAACAGGCAACAATGCAACACAATTGTAATATACATATATAAATTTTAACTAGTTTATTTTTATACATAAATATATTACAATATTTTACAATACAAAATCACCACAATCAACAATTAATTTTAAATTATAAGCTATCTAGCTATTCCAAACTAATGCTAAAGGAGAGGGGTGCCCCTCTCTGTTTTACAAAGAGACAAAATATACGTTTTCACCTCATTGTTGCCAGCTGGGAAGAGAAAGGGAATCGTGAAATTCATTGTCGTTCCCTTTTTTGTGTATTGCTACCAATCACACTCCATCTATGGATGTGGGGAACCACACAGCAGCAATAACCAGTGGCATGAAATAGTGCCACAGTTAGATCGCCTGGAAACCCAGAGAATTTACAAAAGAGTGGGTTACTCTAGATTGTCTGACCCCATTGTAACAGTTATCAAAAATGATAATGGTGGCATCCGGGTCTGCAGAGACTACAAGCAAACACTAAATTGTACATCACCATGTGACAACTACCTCATACTTCGGACAGAGATATATTTTCTACTTTGAGAGGAGGTCGGAAATTTATCAAGCTCAACTTGAGCCATGCTTATCAGCAATTGGAATTTGATGAAGAAACCCAGGAATTGCTAACAGTAAACACCCACCAGAGATTATACCAGCCCACCAGACTTCAATTTGGAGTGCACGGTGCACGGGGATTTTTCAAAGGGAAATTGACAAAAGGTTTAAGAGCATATTCTTAGGCAAGATGCGTGAGGATGAAATCTTAGATTCAGGTCATGAGGACAGTAGTCATCTAAAGAGTCTTGATCAGGCAGGATTAAAATTAAAGAGAAGTAAATGCAATTTTCTCCTGTCTGAAGTAACATATTTGGGTTTTAGAATCAGTAAGGAATGCACAGCCAGAAAGGTAGCTGCCATGACAGGGGCATCTCCGCCACAAAACATTACAGAAATTTATTCCTACCTACGGGCAGTTAACTATTATCACAATCATTAACGAATTTAGTGATGATACTGTGGTCAGAATCTAAGAAAAACAAGTCTTATCGTGGGTGTGTAGCCACTTAGTTCAGGCCGAGAAAAGGAAAAACAAAGATGGTGGCCAGCATTTTATTACGTGCGTTCTCGCAAAATCTCGTGTGCGCGTGAAGCTGGAAACTACACAACTAGCTTCATTTTTCGGTGCTGGCGATTCCAGAGCTGGCAGGAGAGTAGGTGCAACGGGAGTGGAGATTCTACTTTCTCGGATTTATTCCCTTTTGTGTGTTTGAGGTGACCCCCCCCTACGGGAGGCGCAAAAATGTGGGCTAAATTACAGACCTGAACATTTAAAGAAATTCGGTAATTTCGTCATCATTCATTTATTTTTCAAGCTATTTCGGCCATGGGCAATGCTGGCTTAAGCAACATGATTAAGCCTTTTAATGGAGACGGTGATGTGGTGCCGTGGCTTAAAAAAGTGGACCTTGTGGCAAGGATTCAAAAGTTGGACGATGTGGCCGGGGAGCTCAGTGAGTGAGATCAGGGTGACGCGGACGCCATCAAAGATTGACTGATCGAAGCTTTTGCAGAAGGGCCTTTCGAGGCCTTTAATAAGTTGAAGGAGAAGAGTTGGACTAGTGAATCTGTTGATGTCTACACGAACGAGATAGGGAGATTTGTTGAGTTGTCGGGAATCAGGAGACATGCCACGAGTCACGTATTCAAAATGACATTCATTACCGGGTTCCCAGAAGAGATATCGAAACGTTTGCAGCAGATCCCGGGAGTGGAGACGCTGGACGTGAGTGAGCTGCTCAAAACTGCAAAGATCTTGGTGAACACCCAACCCACAGAGTCTGGAGGGACAACAGCAACGCTACTGCAGGATGTGGGCAGGAGTCTGCCAAACCCGAGGGTGGCATGCTTCGAATGTGGGAGACCACACATGAGAAGATATTGCAGGAAGTTCTTACAATGGACAGTGTGTTATAAATGCAAATGGAGAGACCATTTAGCGGTGAAATGCATGAGTTCAGGAAATTGGCAAGGGGAAGCCGAAGCGCCAGTGGCCGCCCCGATTCGGGAATAGTGGCGCACTCGCAGCAGATGCCCAAGCAGAAGATTGTGGTGGAAGGACGGGGAGTTATAGCCCTGATCGACACTGGCTGTATCACTACCATGGTACACACGACCCTTGTCGGAAGATGGAAAGGGAAGGGTGAAGTAGTGGCATTCAATGGGTCGCGAGTGAAGTGTCGAGGGAGAAAGACCGTCACTATTGATATTGCTAAACATCGGATGAGGGTCCATGCAATTGTCACCGATCATCTGGTGCCTGCTGTCCAAGCCATCATTGGAATGAATGTGATATTCCGACTTGGAGGCGTTACCATCACGTGCAACAACGTGAGGTTCGGACTAGTTGAGTGCGCAGTGACAGAGCAAGCTCCTGGAGGGACCAACAAGGCTGGGGAGGAAAGAAAAATGTCGATCAAAGATCAGGACTTCCGAGCCAAATTCGACGGAGAGCAGTGGACGGTGGTGTGGGCATGGAAACATAAAGTGCCATCGCTGACAAACAGGGTGGCGTGCTACACTAATTCGCTCAGAGGAGGGGCGAGAAAGGAGTTTGAACAAGAAATGGACCGATGGATTGAGGAGGGTATACTGCTGCCTTGGATGGATGACGTTGAGTCGGGTATTTTGCCGTTGATGGCCGTTTTGCAACGAACTAAAGGGAAAGTAAGACCGGTCCTGGATTTCCGAGAGCTGAACCAACATGCTGAGTGCCATACTGGAGGCGACACCGTAGATGTGTGCAGTGAGACCATGAGCGAATGGAGGCAAATGATTCGGGCGCCTACATTGGTAGATCTAAAATCTGCCTATTTGCAACTCCGCATCGCCAAGAAGCTCTGGAAATACCAGTTAGTCAGGTACAAAGGCAAAACCTACTGCCTTATGCGAGTGGGGTTCGGGTTGAATTCGGCACCCAAGATCATGTCAACCATCCTCAGGAAGATTCTGGAAACAATGGGAAAATGAGATGGGGCAGTGAGTTCATACATAGACGACATTCTTGTGAATAAGTCTCTGGTAACTTCCAAGGAGGTGGTGGCTCATTTGAAGAGGTTTGGGTTAGTCGCCAAAGCACCGGAAAAATAAGACGGAAGGGCTGCTTTGGGGTTAAGGCTGAAACGAGGTGCGTCGGGCAGCCTAGAATTTCAAAGGGGGAATGAGATCCTGCAACTGAAGCAAGAGCTCAACAGATGGGAACTTTTTTCCATATGCGGGAAGTTGATCAGACATTACCTCATTGCTGGCTGGCTTAGACCAGCATGCAGCTACATAAAGAGGCATGCCGAAGAAAGAGGATGGGATGATAAAGTGGGAGGAAGAATGGTCGCCATGATGGAAGAGCTCCTGAAAGAAGCAGAACGGCAAGACCCAGTCCGGGGAACCTGGAATGTACTGCGAATATTGGATGGAGTCGTGTGGTGTGATGCAAGCAGCATTGCAACAGGGGTCGTCTTGGAAGTTAGAGGAGTGATTGCAGAAGATGCGGCCTGGTTAGGGAAGAAGAATGATGTCAGCCACATCAATGTAGCGGAATTAGATGTGATAATTAAAGGGGTCAATCTGGCCTTCAAATGGGGCTGCGTGACATCTGCATCAAAACAGACTCTGCCACTGTGTTTGCTTGGCTAAAGTCCCTCATTTCAAGCGAAAAAAGGATAAGAACGAAAGGGGCAGCAGAGATGTTAGTGAAGCGCAGGCTTGGGATGCTAGCTAAGCTGATGCAGGAGTTTTGTTTGAAGTTTGCGTAGACATGGTGGCTTCTGAAAAGAACCGAGCAGATACTCTTACGAGAGTGAAGAAGAGCTGGCTTGTGCTAAAGAAAGATGTTGTTGCTGCATCGGATCTAGATGATGTTGGCGTGCGAGAGCTGCACAATCTGCACCACATGGGGGTAGAGAGGACGTGATACTTGGTGAAGAAAGTCGACCCGAGTGTCACCAAGGAGCAAGTGAGGCCAGTGGTCAGGACATGTGACAGATGTCAATCGATTTTATTCTGCTCCAAGCACGCATGAAGCTTTTCAATTGGGGGTGAGTGGGACCTTGGAGAGACTGGCATGCGATGTCACCCATTACAGGGGTGGACTTTACCTGACCATGATTGACTGCGGGCCTGGGCGATTTGCCCTATGGAAGAAGCTACATGGAGGAAAAGGCAATGAAACAGCAGCAATCCTCAATGAGGTGTTTTTGGAGCTAGGTCCCGTGGAAGAGCTGTTAACGGACAAAGGGACCTCATTCAAGTCAGTAGCAGTGACAGAAGTAATGAAGAAATGGAATATCCAACAATTTTTCAGAGCTGCCTACAGACCCAGTGGCAACGGGATCGTGGAGAGAAACCACCACACCATAAAGGCAGTTGCGGAAAGAGGAGCCACCTCACCCGAGCAAGCCGTCTACTGGTATAATATATTTAGTTTTCAGATACTAGAACCGCTTCACAGCTTACTGAGTAAAGGTGCTTCATGTGTGTGGAATGCGTGCCAAATTAGGGTCTTTGAAGAAACAACTGAACCTTTTTTTATCTCATTTGAACGATTTAAACCTATTCTAGTGCAAGTAGACGCTTTCCCCTATGGACTAGGAACTGTAATCGCCCATAGAATGGAAAATAGAAGGGAGAAACCGGTATGCTGAGGCAGAATGGTTCTATGCACACATTGAAAAGGAGGAGTTGACCCTGGTTAATGCGGTAAAAAGTTACACCAATATTTGCATGGGAATGATTTTACTTTGTTCACAGAATACAAGCTGCTATTGAAGCTATTTACTAAACACAAACCAACTCCTTCTCTTATTGTGGCCCGGGTTCAGTGCTGGGCCCTCTTTCTCGATGCCTACAATTATAAGGTGGAGTTTCGTGCTGGTTCCCTCAATGGAAATGCAGATTGCCTCAGTAATATTCCAATCAATGCACAAAAACAAGATGTCACACCAAACACTAATAGAATACACATGATGAACTTGATTGACACTCCAGTAGCTGTGGCGATGGTAAGAATCGAGATGAGAAGAGATTCGACTTTGAGTCGGGTGTACGAATACATCATAAATGGCTGGAGCAAGTGCACCCCAGACATAGCAATGAAGTCCAGTTTCAAGACTGAACAGAGTTGACATATAAAGATGGTGCAGTATTATTGGCCAAGTATAACCCTGTGCTCCATGGACATTTGGTGAAAGTTAACCTGAGAAAGAAAATCGCCACTTCTTATCTCTTACCAGAAATTCAAAATGAATTTGTGAGCATTTTGGCGAAGCAGGTGAGAAAGAAAATCATCGATCACATTAAGGTAAGCAAATATTTTTGCATACGTTTTTATAGCACTACGTAAAAACTGACGAAAATAAAGTGACAGCGGAGGAGTTGTTTCTCTGCTTCATTGAGACAAAAAGTAAAAGCGCAGAGGACATTTCTAAACTGATTTTGAGAGAACTGAAAAACAATGAGATTCAGATTGGTGACTGTATTTGCCAGGCATTCGACAATTTTGCTATTATGGCAGGCCATCGATCGGGTGTGCAGAAACGAATCTCCGAAATAAATCTAAAGGCTCTATTTCTGCCATGCACTAACCTTTTATTAAATCTCGCTTGTGTACATGCCGTTTCTGTAGAGGTCCACTCTGTTACATTTTTGGCATACTGGCATTTTTGGCATACTGGACCGGTTATTCTCATTCTTTTCTGCATCTACACATCGCTGGGATGTCTTGATTCAGTTGACCGGTCTAAGTATCAAGGGGACTGTGGAAACAAGATGGAGTAGTCGAGCAGATGCTGTAAATGTTGTGGTAAAACTTATTGGAAGTCGTCATTGCTCTGGAACAGCTCACAGAAGAAGGAGAAAATGTAACCACAGGATCATCTTTAATTCTCAACTCGGTGTTGTCGTTTCCATGTCTTTTATTTCTGAACCTTTGGAAAGCTCTTTTCCCAGAAATTAATGATGCCCAGAAGTATCTTCAAGAAAAAGGACTGGATCTGCAACAAAGTTCTGTCAGGCTGACGGCGTTGAGATTACCTTCTTCAGAATAGAGAAAAGATAGTGGACACTGCAATAGATGAGTCAAAAAACTCTGATCTGAAATGGGGATAAGCATGGAGCATCGTATCTGCAAAAAGATACGAATGGGTGGTGAACGATACGGGAAATGCTGTATGTCATAGACAGGTTGCAGATTTCAACAAGTTCACAATCTTGCAAGTAAATACGTTTTTTCTACACCGTCAAATCTGCTTGATGGTAATTATGATTTTCAGCTTCGTGAAGTTGACGAAGATATAGAAAAAGATAAATTCTTTACTGAAGGGAGGAGATTACAGTATTTTGTGAAAGCTTCAGGAAAACACAAAATCAATGGACCTCTTGATCTTTTGAATTTTATAAAGAGATACCACCTTAAGGATTCTGTCCCTAATATTGTGATCTTACTACGCATTTTCCTTACCCGAGCTATTAGCGTTGCCAGCTGTGAGCGCTCTTTCTCGAAACTGAAGCTCATAAAAATACCTTCGATCAAAAATGAGCCAGACAAGGCTTACAGACTCGGCAATCCTCTCCATAGAGAGGGAACTTGTCGATAGTGAATTTTGAAAGAGCTATTGATAACTTTGTCGAAAAAAACTCGAAAAGTATGTTTGTAAATTTTCAACTGACTTGATGCGTTGTGATAGTTCTTTCACAAAATTATAGCCTTATTTTCAATTCATAAATACATTTTTTTTTTAAATTTTAAACTATTTTAAAAAGGATTGAAACATTATTAACAACAACAAATTTCTTAAATTTCGCGCTTAAACCGAGCGATTACACACACGGATTTAAAAAAACACGGATACAAGACTTTTTCTCTTCGGGAGGCTCGACCTCTTAATAATAACATTATGAAGGAAAAGAAAAGAAAACTAAATCGGACTATCTTCTCTTTGATACAGCCATGTTCATTGTGAAAATTCGGAGATAACAACAATAAAAAGGTAATAAAAATGATTTTATCATTTCTTAACCTTTTCATGCTTTCAAATGTTCTCATTTAAATTTATAAATTCAAATTTCAAATATTCTCATTTTAATTTATAAAAAAATGTTTTCTAAAATGTGTGACTTTCCATTTCTTAAATTTTCCGCTTACCCCGAGCTATTACACACAAGGATATCAAAAAGCACCGATACAAGACGTTTTTTTTCTCTTCAAGAGGCTTGACCTCTTAATAATAACATTATGAATAAAAAGAAAAGAAAACTACATCGGACTATTCTCTCTTTGTATACAGTCATGTTATTTGGCGAAAATTCGGACTTTAACAACAACAAAAAACTAGATAAAAATGATTTTATCATTTCATAACATTTTCAGGTGTTCAAATGTTCTCATTTAAATTCATTATTATATTTGTTTGTGCTGCCAATTAATTTAATTTAACATTTTTTTAAATTTGAATTATACGTTTTTGTTTTGAAAAAATATTTGGTTTCTTTTGTTTCTGATATATCCCGCGGTGGGTGGCCGTAATAAAAGAATATTCAAGAAAGGTATTCCACAAGGAAAATAAATGGATAAAGAGGTTCTAAAGTAACAAAGAGTTAGAGAAGTTTATTGAGAATATTTACAGAGACAGCATATTACGTTTTTAAGTGTTCCCGCCCAGTGAAGGCTCTCACAACCGGTGACCGGTGATAACGTTCTTTCGATAAAAAGTTCCGGCGGTGAATTGCTCATCTCGCCATAACACCTCTCCCTGAGACAATTTCTCCCAAGAGAATTTGGCTTAATATCGTTTGCTTTTTGGCTTGGGGCTCAGCCGGTTAACTTTTCTTTTCACCCTTGTACTTTTTCTCCTCAATATCGTTTGAGTGGGTGGAGTTGGTGGAGAAGCTGGAACGCTCAATTCTGGAGTAAGTTCTGTTAAGGGTTGGGGAATATTAAAAGAATCATACAAAACCTCTAGGGGCAGGTCATTTTCTTCTGCCTGTTTGTAGTCATCAGTGTGTCGAGGTCTTAACTGATTTATATGCCTGCGACAGTCCAATTTATTACTTCTTACAGAATATAGCATGTGTCCGATTCTTTTCATGATAATCCCCTCCTCCCAAAAATGTTTTCCACTCCTGTAATTCAGGAAAAATATTCTGTCACCAGGTTTGTAAAACCTTGTTGGAAATTTTTCTTTTGTTGTTGTTACTCTAGTTGCACTTGGTAAAATTCTGTCAAATACAGATCTGATTTTCTGTGCAAACATCAGTTCGGCTGGTGACGAACCGGTATCAGTGTTTGGGTTCGGAGTTATCCTGTACACCGATAAAAATTGTTCAAGACTCTTCTCGTCAGTGTCCATGCCTTGGTTTTTCTTCAAGGCTCTTTTGAATGTATCGACGAACCTCTCTGCTAGGCCATTTGATCTTGGGTGGTATATTGCCGTTGTTAAATGTTCAATGGCTAGAGCCTTGTAGAATTCTTCAAATTCTTTGCTGGTAAATCGGGTGCCGTTGTCGCTGACAATAGTTTTAGGCACTCCAAAACAACTGAAGAGAACTCTTAGTGCATCTATTGTACTCATCGAAGTAGGGTATTTGTATTTAAACACTTCTGGCCATTTTATGAAACTGTCGACGACCACTAAGAAATAATGTCCATTTAAAGGACCTGCATAATCGATATGTAACCGAGTCCACGGTGTATCAGTCTTTGGCCACGGTTGTATCTGCACAGGTGGTGCCTTTGCTGCTAGCTGACACTCTTGACACTCTCTTACGAGTTTTTCAATGTCCTGGTCCATCCTAGGCCAATACGTATATCCACGCATTAAAGCTTTCATTCTCGACATGTCTGGATGACCACATGAAATTCTTTTAAAATTCTTCTCTGAAGCGTAGTCGGTATGACGACTCTGTCTGCGTACACCAAGGTTTGAGAACAAATGGAAAATGGTAAAATTTTAGGGTCTTTCTTTGGTTTTCCATTTAGTTGCACCAACTTTTTCATTTTCGCAATATAATCATCCTTTTCTGCTGCCTAATTTATTTCGTCTAGAGTCACTGGTAACTCTCTGATTGTGTTGCACAGTAATCCAGATAGTTCTTTTTCCTCTGTCAATGCAGCTATAACTGTGTCTTCCAAAGGTTCAGCTCACTTTTGGATGAGCCTGGACAGTCCATCTGCATGCCCGATATTTTTGGATGAAATGTACTCCATTTTAAAGTTATAATTTAGTAGAATTATGTTCTATCGTCGAAGTTTGTGTTCGCAATGTGCGTAGGTATGCCTTTTTTAGAGCCAAAAATAGTCAATAAGAGTTTGTGGTCGGTTTGCAAAGTAAACATCCTTCCATGAATAAATCTATGGAATTTTTTAATGGCATAAATAATCGCCAAGCTTTCTTTTTCAATTTGAAAATAGTTTCTTTCAGCCGGCAAAAGTGATCTGGATGCATGGGCTATTAGCTTTGTTGATCCATCTTCAAGTTTATGGAGAAGAACTGCTCCTACTCAGTAGTCACTTGCATCTGATGCAACAATCAATTCTTTCTGTGGATCAAAATGTGCTAGAGCTAAATCTGATAGCAGGCATTTCTGTATATCTTCAAACGCATTTTGTCATTCTTTTGACCAAATCCACTTTTGTCCTTTTTTTAACAAATCATTCAATGATGCTCTCAATTTATGCATGTTTGGAATATAAATAGCATAATACTGAGCCAAACCCCAAGAAGATTGTAACTGGGCAACATTATTGGGTGCTGGCATCCTCTCGATTGCTTCTGTTCTCTGGGGATCCGGTCTTCTGCCTTGGCTGTCGATAATTTGACCAAGATATTTTATCTGTTTTAAATAGAATTCACATTTTTCGGCACTTAACTTGAAACCAAATTCCTCAATTATTTGGAAAACTGCTCTGATATGTTCCTTATGTTCCTGTACATTTTTACTTTTGACAAGGATGCCATCCAAATATGCGATTGCAACATCTAAATCAGCAAGCATCGTATCCATTATTTGCTGAAATGGGGCTGGGCCACTTTTAATCCAAAAGGAAGTCTTTTTAGTCGGAAAAGTCCTAGATGTGTATTGATGCATAAATACTTAGAACATTCTTCACTGACTTTTACCTGAAGGTAAGCTTCCGATAAGTCGATTTTGGAGAAAGATTTTACCTCCATTCAGCTTTGTAAAAATGTCTTCAGGAGATGGAAGTGGATAACTATGATCCATCAGACAGTCATTAAGGCCTGTAGAAAAATCGGCACATACCCGAATCTTCTTATTTTTCTTTTTAACATACACAGTGGTTCTCGCCCACTCAGAATAGTCAACTTTTTCGACTACACCATTCTTCTGTAGTCTTTTTAGTTCAATTTCAATATCTTCTTTTGAAGAAAAAGGTACATTTCTTTTTGGTCTAAAAACAGGTTTCACATTCTGTTTTAATTCAAAATTTACTTCAGTTTTGGTGCACACTCCTAATCCCTCTGAAAAAACTTTGGGGAATTCACTTTTTAACACTGCCAGAAAATGGTCATTTTGTTTGGAATTTTTCTTTTCCAACGCTCTTACATTATTGCAAAATGAATTTATGGGTAGCTCCCATAAATAAAACAAAACAATCCAATCAATTCCAAAAAGGCAAGACTTTATTCCTGGAACAACTGAAAGGTTTGAGGAAAAAGTTTGCGATCCTAGAGAAACACTGCAATTAAATTCTCCCATGAATTTTAATCGCTCTCCGGAAACACCTTTTGCAATTTTTTGTGTTTTTCTCAGTTTTGGACCACCAATTCTCTTCCAGGTCACTTCGTCGATAATTGATATGTCGCTACCTGTGTCTAAAAGTAGCTTCACTGAGTGACCATTTATTTGTGTGTCAACGAATTTCCGTTTCCCTCCTTGTTTTATTTCTTCTTTGGACAAGACCACATTTACTTTTGGCTTCCATTTCCGTCTTTTGTCTTGCTTAGTTCGGCAGTGGGATGGCCGGTGTCCCACTAGGCCACATTTGGTACAACGTTGGTCTTTATGAGGGCACTTTTTTCTTAAGTGCGGACCCGCACAACTCCAACATTCAAAACTTTTCCCTTTGTCTTTTGGAAATGTCTTCTGTTTTACTACCTGGACTTGGGATGTGACTTTTCTCTCTATCCTCGTAGTGTCCCTTTTTACATTTATCAATTTTTGACATTCTTCTGTCACTTTTTGCAAGTTCATTTCCGGGTCTTGCTCCATGATTGATAATATCCTTGACCTTAAATCCTTGTCCTTCGGTGCTGTCAGTCCCTGGACAAATATGTAGCACTTAAACATGTCTACTGATAAATTCTTTTATTTAAACAGTTCACACTGGGCGTTGACTTTGCCCGCATATGTGACAATGTCAGTAGTTTCGTCTTTTGACATATTTAAACACCTATACAGTGTATGAAAAAGACTATCTCTTTCACCGAATATAACACACAAAATTTTCACCGTTTCAGAAAAAGAGATCTCTTCCGGGTTTTTAGGCAATATCAAATTCGTGAATTTAGTATTTTCTTCTGTGCCCATTTTTTTAGTAATAGTATTATTTTTTCCTCATCAGACCACTTCTCGCATCGTTTTGTAAATATCGTTTCAAACCTACGATAATAGGCTGGAAAAGTGTCACCTTTTTCTGGGTCATATTTAAACTCTGAAAGCGAGTTCGCTATACCCTCAGCTGAAAAAAAATCTGGATGCACCCTCCTTAGATTTTTCTGACAAAATCGTTTCACAAAATAAGCGATTATCCGTCGTTTGTTGTATTACAAGAGTTTCGAAACGTTGTTTTTGAAAATCCATTTGGGCTTTTTGTTGGGCGATTAAACTCTCAGTTAACCTTTTCGTCAACGTCGTTATTTGTTCCGATGTCATTTTCTTTTTAAATGTATCAATAGCAAGTTAACGTATATCACAGAGAAGAAAAAAATAATTTTGTTTAAAAACAAGATGCTTATTTTCACAGAAAATTGTCAGCACATAGGAAAGTTCCGAAAAAAAAAATCACCGTTAAAATAACACTTGACAAAATTTCAAGAGACTTTTTTTCGTCTACTTCAGCAGACAACGTAAACTTCTTTAAAAAATTTTTCTTTATTAAATAAACACATATTCCTCAGTATTGTTCATTTGTTGGTTTTTTATCGTATTAACCAAATGCAAAAAAACACGTAAAAAAATTCTCTCATGAAGAAAGTCACAATTCACACACACACACACACACACACACACACACACACACACACACACACACACACACACACACACACACACACACACACACACACACACACGTTAAATAACTTCAACTCTTTGGGAGTTTAAAAAGAGAATAACGGAGTTTAACTCGTCAATAATATAAAAATTATTTTTTACTTGCGTAAATTTGTGGCAGACACCAGTCTTTCGCTTTTTCAGAAGCTTTTTCTTCAATTAAAAGAGAACTTTGTGAACAACAATAGTCAGAATGTTCTCGGTTACCACGTGTTTTTTTTTTAGATGAATTTACAGTTCGTATCTCATCTTCGTCGCCAGTTGATATATCCTGCGGTGGGTGGCCGTAATAAAAGGATATTCAAGAAAGGTATTCCACAAGGAAAATAAATGGATAAAGAGGTTCTGAAGTAATAAAGAATTAGAGAAGTTTATTGAGAATATTTACAGAGACAGCATGTTACGTTTTTAAGTGTTCCCGCCCAGGGAAGGCTCTCACAACCGGCGATAACATTCTTTCGATAAAAAGTTCCGGCGGTGAATTGCTCATCTCGCCATAACAGTTTCCTATTAACGTTTATATAATTTGCTTCACATTAGTGTTTATATATTATTATTCAAATTATTGAAAAGAAATTGTTAAATTAAATTAAATTTAAAAAAGAGGAATTGTGTAAACATTAATCTGAAGGGAATTTTGTAAACGTTAGTTCAATGAAAATTAATATTTTAAAGGCTTTTTGGAATTTTGAAGGTGTTAACAGGTTGTCATATGCCAGTAGTGGGAGGGGCGGCAAAAAGGGGGGGGCATGTAATTATATGCCAGCGGTTGAAGAGCAAAACAGGCAATTATATGCCAGCGGGAACAGACAAAACAGGTAATTATATACCAGCGGGGAAAGGGGGCGACAAATTTTACGACCGCTCCAGGCGGCAAAAGTTATGCTACGCCACTCAGACATCGTCATAACAAAAGAAAAAGTACGTTCTGTAAGATAAGAGGTAATAAAGACGGAGGTGATGGTAAAGGGAAAGCCATTTTTTCAGTTTGATAGTGGAGCATCAGTCAATATATTAAATGAGAAGCACGTGAGAGAAAAAACACTTTAACACTCAAATAAGACTCTTATTAATGGAATGGGGCAAAAATGAAGCCATTAGAGGAGTGCCGGATGAACATGATAAACCCCAAAACTAGACAGAAATATGCAGTAAAGTTTGTTATTATAAAGGAGGATTCCCACACCCTACTTGGAGTTAATGAAGTTCAGCAGATGACACTCACCACAATCAAGTTTATGAGTGTTGCCAAAGTATCTCACCTGGATGAAGGCAGCAGCAAGCACTTGGGATGCATCATAACAGAAATTAAATATGTATTTAAGGAGAAAGTGTGTAAATTACCTGCAGAGGTACATTTGGAGGCGGATCCGAGCATAACACTAAATGTTGCAGCAGCACGGAAAATACCAGTAGCTCTTGATGGTAAAGTGAAAACTGAATTGGGAAACTCGTAAAAAAGATGATTGAACATGTAAATGAGCCAACACAATGAGAAAGCGCATTAACGCTAGTAGTCAAGAAAAAAATGGACGTTTACATATATGTATAGATCCAAGATCACTAAATAAGTTTCTTAAAGGGGAACACTTTCAGTTACCTGTACTGGATTATTTACTTCCACAACTTGCTGTAAAGTCTACTAGACCCTGGATCTGCGAGATGGATTTTGGCATCTAAGATTAGATGAGGCCAGTAGTAGCTTGAAAACATTAGCTACCTCACATGGTCGGTTTCGTTAGACGGTATTACCATGTGGCATTGTTCCTGCTCCGGAGATATTTAAGAGGATGCTATATAACAATGTGTCTGACTTGGAATGAACTGTAAATAAAGCAGATGATCTTCTTGTAGTGGGAAAAGGGAAAATGATGGAAGAAGCTGTTGCAGAGATTCATGAACGCAGGATACGATTGGACATGGAAAAAGTGAATTTGCGACAAACATTTATATCATTTAAGAGAACATGATTAGTAAGGAGGTACGTCCTGACCCTGAGAAAATAAAAGTCATAAGAATGCTCTCTCCAAAAGATATAAAGGGGATCCAACGATTGGGAGGATTTATGAATTATCTGGCAAAGATTCTTCCTCACATCTCTGACATAATGGCTCCAATTCGAAATTTAACAAAGACATGTGCCATGGACATTGTTGCAAATCCATGAAGAGGTTTTAGAAAAAAAAACTGTTGAGTGAAACACTAGTTCAGTAGCTGTGCCTTGATTGTAAATAAAAGAATGAATTAAATAGAACAAACTAAAGGAAAGAGGAAGTCTCTGGGGAAATGGGAGAGCAGTCTGCACTCGGCATCAGGTTTACTGCCCTTTTTCTGTTTGTTGTTTCATGAAAGAGATTTACTCAAATAAACGGTGTTCATTTCGTAGTTTAATCACACATCCGCAGGCAATGAATAAAGTAAACTCCAGATGTCAGTTCTTGTTTTTATAAGGATTAATTATTAATTAAGCTCTTGACTACAATATTTTGCTATGTACAGTGGAATTAAATAAAAAATATGTTCATTTTCTTTTTTCTTTAACAACGCAGATATTTACAACTGCGGGGATAGTTCTCTCAGAAAAAATATTTGGTACGCACGATTATCTCCTTTTTTCTTTCTTCTCTTTCTTGGTCAGTGGCAATGGAGGTGTAGCATGGGTAAAGGGGCTAGTCCAGACTCAACTCTTTAACAACTGCCGAATTCGCTCCCGCCTACCACCTTACAGAGAGGTAATGGGGAAAGCCTAGCAGGGTCTGAGGGCTCCTTCAGCCACTCAACCTTCGCATGATCAAAATTCAATTCGCCCTGATTGGCCAATTTGGTAAAATCACTTGTGCATACTAATTAAGTAATTTTCCATCAAAAGTTTCTCATGCGAAACAAACCTTGAGATTGACTTTCGGTCAACTGATTCCCAAGTTTAGACAAAACAATCGTGAATACTATCGTACTCAATGCAACGGATACCTTTACAAAACAATATTATTATTAAATATTACCATCAATCCCCAAATTCGTTCAACTGAAGCTATTTCGCCTTATTTTTGGTTTGAATCACCAATCAAACAAATAAAGAAAGCAAAGAAATCGGGAATTGTCAAAGATTGCTCACATTAGAAAAACTCTAACTCAGCTCTATTTTACTCGTTATTGATGAAAATTTTGACCACCATAGGTGATTGGAGCACAAAATCCGTGCACCTCTTGAAAGATTAAGCACGTCAGACGCTCGGTTCAGCCATGTTCACATTGATCTGGTTGGACCATGGTTAGTAAGTCAGAGATTTACTTATCTCCTAACCTGCATAGATCGTTTCACACAGTGGCTCGAAGCCATTCCCCTAACAGACATTTCAACTGAGTACGTAGACTGAGCCCTTATATCAGGCTGTACGTCATATTACAGAGTTCCCACGACTATTACCACTGGCCGTGGCGTACAGTTTGCATCCCACCTGTTCCAGAGACTTCCCGGGATTTAAAGGATCAAACGTGTTCGCAAAAGCTATTACTCTGCTTCTTACGGGATGATAGAGCACTTCCCTCGTCAATTAAAAGTAGTACAACATGCTTATTCTGATCAGCAGCGATGGAGTGAATATGTATTCGTTGTCTTTCTTGGCTGTCATGGAATACCTCTATCGCTGCCAGGTAAGATGCTGACCCTGATAGAGTTTAAAACAGCAAATTCAGCCCTGTATGTTGATAGACAGCGAGCTTACTTCAGTAATCTCCCACCGATGCACCCTAAGGAACAGACCATAAAATCTTCGGTCTCAAAATATATTCCTTCATAGACTCAGGTTTTTCTTAGAAAGGACTATGTGAAAACCCCTCCAACTTCACCTTACACTCTTATCGTGTTCTTTCACGCACTAGCAAACTTTTTACCCTGGACATAAGTGGTAAAAAAAGAGACAGTGACTATTAGCAAGGTTAAAAGAGCCTTTCTTGACATAAAAACACAAAAGTCACACATTTCTCCTACATACACACAGCATCAACATACACCTGAAATGAAAAATCCATCTGAAGGCAATTACGCCACCACCACACATAGTGGTTGATGGATAATTTGGCTTAAGAAATATTGCAAGACTCTGTACATATAAAAAAGAGCTTTGGTACACTTCCTGCCTATATTCCCCATGAAAATTAACATTTCTAAACACTTTTTAAGAATAAACATTTTTGCACCCGAAAATAAAATTTTCCCCTGAAAAATAATAACTTTTTCACTGAAAAGTTAGAACAATTTTTATTTAAAAAGAAAATCCTGTAAACTGAATAGACATTTCTGTTTGAAATTTTTTCTCTCTTAGAACTGCTACCATTTCTTTTTTTCTTTGTCAACTTTCCGTCTAAGCAGGGGTCACGTAACAGTCACTATAACAAAATATTTTCTCTTGTGAATTAATGTTCCCTTGCTGATTGATGCGGTCACGCACTAACCAGTAAGCTAGTACTGATCCCCTTTCCCTCAGTCTGCGACTGCTTCACTGAAGACTTTCACTGGACAACATTGGAGTACTTCAAGTTCTGCCTCCCGACATGAGAACATCCTAGAACTTTCTGTTCCTTTTTCTTTCTCTCACTGTAGATACAGTCCATCTGTAGCAGACACAAATAGACCCCTTTTCTTCTCGCGCATTCGCTTCCTCTGAGTGAGTGATGAGGCGTTAAACTGTCCAATCTGAGGACTTGCACACGAATACAAATTAACCCCTAGGGACCAGACAGCTTCCGGTCCCAGAAGAAAACTCTCTCTTACGCTACCAGCCTTCGTCGGTGCTAGACGCCTGTTCTCTTCGCTGCTCCTACTAAAGGTATTGACGACAGCCGCGGGCTGTAACTACCTCGTAAGGCAGTGGAGACCCGACTCTACTTTCTTCCTTCGGTACGCTTTGCGAATAAACCTTTCCCTTGTTAAGTTGAAGAAGTTGTTTGTCATTGTTCATAGAATTGTGTTATTTTATTTTATTAGGGAAATTCCCTAAAATGGTGACTCCGTCGTGATAACACATTTCCGAACAGACACTTCTTTCGCTTTTTAACAGGGTAAGGCGCGCATTTTAAAAACCAGCACATGGTTTCCAACCACACACATAAACAGACAACGGATTCGGGAGAGCACATTTAAAACTTAAAAAAAACAAAAACAACAACAACAACAAAAAAAAGACGTTATTTCCCTCTCTTCCTTATCGGTTTTTTTCCCGTTATATATATATATATATATATATATATATATATATATATATATATATATATATATATATATATATATATATATATTATAAACTAAGGAGCATACAAAAAAACAAAAAAAAACAACAAACAAAACAAAGAAAAAACACCCTTTTCTTTCACAACGGCGGGCTACACATAAAAAAAGAACGCCAACCTACAAAAAGAGGTGACACTTTCTTGGTGTTCGAAAAATTCTTATACAAAGCTTGAACTGATTCTAATGCTATTTTTTTTCTACCTTGAACATTTCTGCCGTTCTAACGCGCACCGCGCATATAAAAAAAACTCAACACAAAAAAAAAAAGAAAAAAAAAAAAAGAACTTTCACGAAGCTTTTCCACATTAGCACTCTTCGGCCAAAATGTAAGTACTTAAAGAGTTCATTTATCTTCAGGTTCACACACATTTACAAAAAAAAAAAAAACCCATATTGTCCACATTTTTTTTTGCTTCACGGCTCTTCCTTATATAATTTTTTTTTAGCTTTATTTCATGGTAATTTTGTTTCTTTCTTCTCCTCCCCCATTAGCCTGTTAAAATTTTTTTTGTATTGTCTCTGTTTAAAGATTTTCTCCATATTTCTCCTTTCTTCTCCACGTGGTCCATATTCGGCGTCCTTTCAGATTTCGGATACATTATATATATATATATATATATATATATATTTTAAATATTTGGTATCTACTTTCGGTAGTGACGATGACAACGTTGCCTGCCTTCGCTGGTGACGTCCGGGTTTGGTTTGCTCAACTCGAGTCTTATTTTGCGGCGAACAACGTGTCAGAGCAAACGAAGCTGCACATTTTATTCAGTGCCTTCCCCGCGTCATTGACTCCTGCGGTCAAGGACTTAATAACGGACACCCCGTTAAACTCCACTTACGATAGCATAAAACGGGAGGTGCTACTACGGACGTCCGTGTCGGCGGAAAAGCGTTTTCAAACGCTGGTCCATGACGAGCACTTAGGTGACCGCAGGCCGACGGAACTACTCCGTAGAATGAGGGAACTCGCAGAGGACGTCCCTCCTGACAGTGCCTTAATTAAGCAGCTCTTTTTCTCAAGGCTGCCGGCGCAGGTAAAGGCCATACTTGCGCCAATGTTTGAAAAACACACCGTCGATGTAGTAGCAGCATCGGCGGACAAGGTCATGGACTTTGTGAGGGGGCCTACCACCGCGGCGATTCCACAACAGCCTGCTGAGGTACCCGCAGGCACCGCAAATGTAAGACAGGATGCTACATCGGTGGCTATACTAACGGCCATCGAACGCCTCACTAGAGAGGTGAGCAAGCTCAATATGGGCAGGTCGCACTCACCCAGACGCCGCTACAAAAGCCGCTCATCTTCCCCGCACCACCGTCGCCGTGCAAACATGCCGGGACTATGTTTTTATCATAGTCGCTATGGCGCTGAAGCACGGAACTGTAAAATGCCCTTCACTTTTAACAACCAGGAAAACTAAATTGTGGAAAGACGAGCACGGCAAACTTTCCACAAAATGCAAATAACCGTGCCTATTTCGTCACTGACGTAAAATCTCAAGCACGTTGCTTGGTAGACACTGGCGCTGCTTGTAGTATATGGCCACTTAGGCTACTTAAAGAAAGGCCACCAGTGTCATTGATAACACTGCAAGCGGTGAACCATTCACCTATCCCCACGTACGGTCAAATTTCACGTTCTCTGGACTTGAATTTACGGAGAGACTTTACGTGGGTTTTCACTGTAGCAGATCTACCGTACCCCATACTAGGCGCGGATTTCTTGCATAATTTTAATTTAATTGTCGACATGCGCAGACGCCGGCTGATAGACGCTAGCACGGAACTTTCCGTCCCTGGCTCGTTATCTAATGCCCCATCTATCAGCCCGGTATTTTTCATTGCCGCTGCAAATGACCCATACCATGAGGTGCTACACTCCTACCCGGAGTTAACCAATTTAAATTTTGTGGTGAGCAAACCCACGCACACCACAAAACATCACATTGAGACCACAGGTGCTCCTGTGTTCTCACGCCCTCGTCGCCTTGTTGTGGATAAACTTAAAGCAGCGAAGGCAGAATTTAATCATATGCTACAGTTGGGAATTATACGCCCCTCGTCCAGTCCTTGGGCTTCCCCTCTGCATATGGTTCCAAAACGAGACGGAGATTGGCGTCCAACTGGGGACTATAGACGACTCAATGCCATGACGGTACCTGATCGTTACCCAATCCCGCATATTCAGGACTTTGCTTCCTCTCTGCATGGTTGTAAGACTTTCTCTAAGCTAGATCTGGTTAAGGCTTACCATCAGATCCCGGTGAATCCGGCCGACATACCCAAGACTGCGGTTATAACTCCATTTGGAGCGTTTGAATTTCTTACTATGCCTTTCGGCCTACGTAACGCTGCCAGTACTTTTCAGCGCTTTATGGATGAAGTAGTGCGTGATTTAGATTTCGTCTATAACTATATAGATGACATTCTCGTGGCTAGTGCCTCACCTGAGGAACACGTCACTCACCTCCGCCTACTTTTTGAACGGTTTCAGCAATACCAAGTGAGGATTAACCCTGGTAAATGCGTTTTCGGTGTTATGTCACTAGTTTTCCTGGGCCACATTATCAGCCCAGACGGTATATCTCCGTTGCCGGAAAAGGTGAAGGCTCTACAAGACCTTCAACCGCCCACTTCACTTCGCCGACTTAGGCACTTCCTTGGTCTGTTGAATTACTACAGACGCTTTATCCCACACTGTGCGGATCTCTTAGCTCCTCTTTCCGACCTGTTACGTAACAGGAAGAAGAAAAACGAGCAGATCTCACTTAATGAGATCCAACTTAGAGCATTTGCTGAAAGGAAAAATAAACTAGCGACGACATCTTTGCTGGCACATCCTGTACCCGATGCCCAGTTTTCACTGGTCGTTGATGCATCGGGCACAGCTGTAGGTGCAGTGCTGCAACAGCAGCACCAACAACAGTTACAACCTCTTGCATACTTTTCGCGACAGCTGAAACCGGCCGAACAACGTTACAGCACGTTTGGCCGCGAACTACTGGCAATGTACCTCGCAGTGAAACACTTCCAACATTCACTCGAGGGCCGACAATTTGTGATCTACACCGATCACCGTCTGCTTACATACGCACTGCGTGCTAAGCCGGACAAATATTCTCCCCGCGAAACACGTCATTTGGACATTGTTTCGCAATTTACTAGTGATATCCGACATATCGCGGGTGAGCAGAACGCAGCAGCAGACGCATTGTCTCGCCTGCCCATCAATTCTCTGTCCTCACCATCGGATATCGATTTGCAACAGATGGCCTTAGACCAGCCAAGTCTGGACACGTTGGATCCATCGTCACCTGAATTCGGGACTTGCAAATTCGCATATCTGCCCGTGCCTACTTCTGACACGCAGATCATCTGTGACACCTCAACGGATTCACCTCGACCATTCGTTCCAACGACCCACCGTAGAGTTGTTTTCGACACTCTACACAACCTGGCACACCCCGGACGCAAAGCCACAGTAAAGCTGATTACAGCTAGATTTTTCTGGCCTAACATGAGGCGTGACATCATTGCTTGGTCACGTTCCTGTGTATCCTGCCAAAAATCAAAGGTGCACGAGCATATCCGCGCACCCCTTGGAACATTCAGCACCCCAGACGCTCGGTTTAGCCATGTTCACATTGACTTGGTTGGACCATGGCCGGTCAGTCAGGGATTCACTTATCTCCTGACCTGCATAGACCGTTTCACACGGTGGCCAGAAGCCATCCCACTTAGTGACATTTCGGCTGAATCTGTAGCGCGAGCCCTTATATCAGGCTGGATATCGCGCTACGGAGTTCCCACTACAATCACCACTGATCGTGGTGCACAATTCGAATCCCACCTATTCCGGGAACTGTCCAAGATCCTCGGGATCACTCGCATTCGGACAACAAGCTATCACCCTGCTTCAAATGGGATGATAGAACGCTTCCATCGCCAATTGAAAGCTGCATTATGCGCTTACCCTGATCAACAGCGATGGAGCGAGTACATACCGGTCATCCTTCTTGGCTGTCGGGCATCAATCAAGGAGGACCTGGGATATTCCGCAGCCGAACTGGTCTTGGAGCACCTCTATCGTTGCCAGGTCAGATGCTGACCCCGATAGAGGATATATCAACTGACACAGCTCTATATGTCAACAGACTACGAGCTTATCTCAGTAAGCTACCGCCGATGCACCCTAGGGAACAGACCATTAAATCTTTGGTTCCGAAGGACATAGCGACATGGACTCACGTGTTCCTTAGAAAGGACGCAGTAAAAGCCCCCCTAACTCCACCTTACACTGGCCCTTATCGCGTGCTTTCACGCACTGATAAAACTTTTATCCTAGACATTAGGGGTAAAAAAGAGACAGTATCGGTAGATAGGGTAAAAAGAGCCTTTCTGGACACATTAACACCTGAGCCACACATTCCTCCAACATACACACAGCATAATCATACACCTGAGGTAAATGTTCCACGTGAGAACAATTATGTGACCACTACACGTAGTGGTCGACGGGTACATTGGCCGAGGAGACTTTGCAAAACAGTGTATTTCTGTTGAAAAAGAACATTTTTTCTTCTCTCCTTTTTAGAACAGAACGTTTTCTGCAAATATTCCAACTTTTCACAGAAAAGTAAGAACATTTTTTTTCTGCAAGAAAATAACCTAAAGAAACGGACATTTCTTATTGTATTTTTTCTTTCTGCTACTTGTTATGCTACCTTTCTCTCTGTCGGCTTTCAGCCTAAGCAGGGGGTTATGTAGCAGACACAAATAGACCCCTTTTCTTCTCGCGCATTCGCTTCCTCTGAGTGAGTGATGAGGCGTTAAACTGTCCAATCTGAGGACTTGCACACGAATACAAATTAACCCCTAGGGACCAGACAGCTTCCGGTCCCAGAAGAAAACTCTCTCTTACGCTACCAGCCTTCGTCGGTGCTAGACGCCTGTTCTCTTCGCTGCTCCTACTAAAGGTATTGACGACAGCCGCGGGCTGTAACTACCTCGTAAGGCAGTGGAGACCCGACTCTACTTTCTTCCTTCAGTACGCTTTGCGAATAAACCTTTCCCTTGTTAAGTTGAAGAAGTTGTTTGTCATTGTTCATAGAATTGTGTTATTTTATTTTATTAGGGAAATTCCCTAAACATCTTTCGAAAATAAATAATTTCCTTTTTTGTTCTAAAAAGAGGTGCTAATTTCTCCGTGCTTTCGTGTTGCAAATTAATCTTTATTAGGGATTTTGTTCATGTTGTACTGTGTTTCGTATGGATACGAAACGTCCCAAAGTAGCTGAGGATTGAAACGTCCCAAAGTAGCTGAGGATCGAAAAGTAGCTGAGGATACGAAACGTACCAAAGTAGCTGAGGATCTGGGTTAAAAAAATAACAGATTCAAACTTGAGAGTTTCGATGGCATCGTCTGACCTCTCATCCAAAGTGGTAGGTGCTTGTTTTCCTAACGTACTTTTTAATAAACGTATATATCCCAACCAAAAACTGTCAGTTTTTAAAGTAGTGTCCGCCATGTTATTTTATAGTGTTGACGTTGGACATGACGTATCGTTCTTTTATGCTAATAAAAACTTTATTTAAAGGGTATTCAGTATTTGTTTTACTTACAACAATTTTATTAGCATAAAAGGGTAAAAAAAAGTAAAAGATTTTAAAATGGATCGTGCCCTGAGGCCTTCTCGATTGGACGTAAACCCTAATTCATCTAATGCAGAGCGAGAGTTTAAGCACTGGCTTGCGACGTTCAAATATTTTTTAGCGGCACTACCCCAGGAAAATCTCAACAAGTTGTCGGTCCTGATAAATTTTATTTTACCGGATATTTTCGAATATGTCAACAATTGCGGAAATTATGAAGAAGCCTGTCTCAAACTGGAGGAACTCTTTATCAAACAAAAAATCGAGATATACACACGGCATCTACTCGCCACGAGGCGTCAGCAACCGGGAGAAAGTCTGGACGAGTATCTTCAGGCATTACGAGTCCTTAACAAGGACTGCAATTTTAGGGACGTCAGCGCGGCGCGGCGATATACGTTAATGAATCGATTCGGGATGCCTTTATTGCCGGAATTCAGTCCCATACCATTTGCCAGCGTTTATTGGAAAATAAAACGCTCGACCTGGACATTATGTTTGACCAGGCCCGAGTGCTGGACAATACAACGATGAATATGGAATCGTGTTCACCAGCACGATACTGGGAAATAACCGCTGCAGTCCTCGGGAAGGAAGAGACATCGGACTTGGATTTTAATCAAATAAACCTAAATGCTGCTAAATCAGAAATTAAATGTTGGAACTGTGGGAATTATAAACACCCAAAATCACGATGTCCAGCGAAGCTAAGTGTTTGTCATCGATGTAAACGGATCGGGCATTTTGCAAAATGCTGCAAATCAAATAATACTACTCAATCAACTTCTGCCTCGGCCCATTATCCAAGTTCGGGTTCGGCAGTTCCATCGTCCCTACAGAGATCCACCATAGAAATCCACATTTTGGGTCAGCCAGTAAGAGCACTAATGGACAGTGGTAGCTCTGACAGCTTTATTCATACCAAAGTAGCTGAGGATCTGGATTTAAAAATAATAGATTCAGACTTGAGAGTTTCGATGGCATCGACTCACCTCTCATCCAAAGTGGTAGGTGCTTGTTTTCCTAACGTACTTTTTAATAAACGTATGTATCCCAACCAAAAACTGTCAGTTTTAAATAACCTCTGTTGTGATGTGATTCTCGGACTGGATTTTCAAAGTAAACATGAAAGCGTTACCTTCAAGTACGGTGGGAGTTCAACTCCTATTGAGATTTGTGGATTCGCTGTGACTTCGGTGGAACCGCCTGAACTTTTTGCTAATATGAATAAGAACTGCAAACCGGTTGCCACCAAGTCTAGACGTTATAGCTCAAGTGATAGCAAGTTCCTTTATTCAGAGGTTCAGCGCCTTTTAAAGGAGGGGATCATCGAAACCTCAAACTCCCCCTGGAGGGCACAAGTGGTCGTGGTTAAATCCGATAATCAGAAAAAGAGAATGGTCATTGATTATTCTGCACTGTGAATAAGTACACAAGCCTTGATGCCTACCCCCTGCCCCGGCTGGATGACGTAGTGAATAAGGTTGCTCAGTATACTGTATTCAGCACAATCGACCTGAAAATGCGTATCACCAGATCCCCATCAATGAGAATGACAAACCCTTCACTGCTTTTGAAGCTAACTCCGGTTTGTATCAGTTCACCCGAATACCCTTTGGGGTTACAAACAGAGTTGCTTGTTTTCAGCGAATTGTCGATGAAATTATAAGTTTTGAGGACTTACACAACACCTTTGGATATCTGGACAATATTTTCATCTGTGGAAAGGATCAGGAGCAACACGATAAGAATCTAGCGAAATTTATCAAAGTAACAGGAAAACGGAAAATTACGTACAATAAAGAAAAGTGTGTGTTTTCGGTGAATGAACTGAGCTCCATGGATTATATTATTGGACCCAACGGTCAAATTAAACCCGACCCCGAGAGGTTGAAGCCTTTAAAAGAACTCCCTCATCCAATTGACGGCAAATCATTTAAGCGTATTATTCAAAGTGGATCCATAGGTATTCTGATAAGATTCAGACTCTTATTAAGACCAATTTATTCCCCTTAATCAGGAAGCTCGAAATGAATTTGACAGTCTAAGGCTAGATATTGAATCAGCTGTAATAAAAACTATCGACGAGAATGCTCCCCTTCAGTTGGAGACTGATGTATTTGATTGTGCTCTTTCTGGAGTCCTCAACCAAAATGGTAGACCAGTTGTTTTTTTCTCACGAACTTCACGCGGCTCTGAACTAAACCATCCAGCTGTTGACAAGGAAGCGGATGCCATTATATAAGCAGTTAGATATTGGCGCCATTACCTCTTGGGGAAGCACTTCAAACTTATTACTGATCAGAAATCAGTAAGATTTGTTTACGACCAAAATCACCATAGTCAAATAAAAAACGATAAATTGTGTGGCACTATTTCTTTGTGCCACTGTTTCTAACACACTCTGCAGCATGGACGGGTGGTAATTTGCCCATGAGCGTAGAGATACAAAGAAATCCCTTCCCATAATTCCCTTGCTATCTTTCTGTCTCTTTCCTGCACGACCACCGTGATGTGAGGACGCATAGTCTGTCTCTCCGTAAATGAGGGGGGCAACCCCCTCCCTCAACACTAGTTAGGGTAGGTTAGTTAGCTGTTGTTAAAACCTATTGTCCACTTTTAAATTGTTTTTTTTTTGTAATATATATTGTATCTCTAATGTAAAATAAAATAGTTAGTTATACCTTATGTATATTACAATTGTGTCGCGTGTCGTTTTTTCTTGTGTCTGCCATGAATGCCTCCATAAATGTCTTGTCGAAAGGCGGCTCTGAGGACAAAGAAATGAGGATTCCCACCAGAATGCCACCAGGGTGAAGAGATCATCTTGAGAGAAGAAAGGAGCCACATCCAGATCCAACATCTCAGGTATGATTTTCTTCTTGCTACTCAGACCCTAATGACTGGCCCATCTTCATATCTTCATGAGACCGCTTTAAGACATTTACTATAACACGTCTGTCGGTCACACCTCAGTGACCGGCTGATAGTGGTATAATTGCTCCGTTGGAGATTGGAGCTTTAATGCTTCAATTTCGACATTATCTATCGTCCTTGTGAGAATAATCTTGTAGCTAACGCATTGACATGTGCTTCTTGCGCTATTGTGAATAGTAGCAACAACCTCCTCAATTTGCATCGATCCTTGTGCCATCCTGGGATTACAAGGATGCTGGTCTTCGTAAGTAGCAGAAACCTCCCTTACTCCTTTGAGGATATTCGGCAGATGACAAAGGACTGTATTGTTTACAAGTGCAAACCAAGATTTTTCCGCCCTGTTGATGGGCATTTAATCGAATCAACTCAATCTTTCGAGAGGTTGAATCTCGATTTCAAAGGACCCCTACCTCCATCTACCCCAAATAAGCATATATTGGTATTAGTTGATGAATACAGCCGCTTCCCATTTGTATACCCTTGTAGAGACCCAAGTACCCAGAGTGTACTTCAATCTTGCTCCCACCTGTTTTCTATATTTGGCATGGCCAGCCAAGTTCATTCAGATAACGGGAGTTGTTTTAAGAGTGCTGAGTACAAGAATTATTTGCACGGCAAAGGGATCTCCACCAGCTACAGCACTCGATATCACCCACAGGGGAATGGTCAAATAGAGCGAATGAATGGAACAGTGTGGAAAACTATTTCATTAGCATTGGAAGACAAAGGTTTGCCGACTGAACACTGGGAAGGTGTTTTAGCAGACTCCCTCCATTCCATTCGGTCTTTAATATCCACAGTCACAAATGAGACACCTTATGAGCGCCTGTTTAAACTCCCAAGAAGATCAGTGTCCGGGACTGCGGTACCGTCTTGGATGACCGAATCTGGGTTTGTTTTAATACGGAGACACAACAGGTCAACTAAATATGAACCTTTAGTTGATAAGGTTGAACTTCTAGATGCTAACCCCCATTATGCCTTTGTTCGATCTAACGAGGGTAAGCGGATGACTGTATCTACACATGACTTGGCCCCGTTGAAAGACTTCCAATTCACCGATCACCCACATGACTCGGAAAACTGGAATGATACACCAGCAGATCAGCAAGAGGAAAATTCACCCCCACCAGTAGAACCACTTGCTTTCCGACGGCCAGAACGTAGTAGAAGACCACCAGATAAGTTGAATTTGTGATTCTAGAGTTTAGTGAATCTTTATTAAATTTATTTTGCGCATCAGAACTATTAAATTGCACTCCTTGTGCTGGCTGAATTAGTGAGTTTTAACATTGCGAACCTGAACTATTAAACTACATTCCTTGCATTGGTTGTGATCAACCCACCTTCATACACCAATACTTGAATGAACTTTCCACCTACGGCAGGAACTTTCTAATTTAATGGAGGAGAGAATGTTGTATTTTGTTTCGTATGGATACGAAACGTCCCAATAGAACTCCCCTGATGAAGCGCTAGCTCTGTATACTACTCCAGTAGTGTCCGCCATGTTATTTTATAGTGTTGACGTTGGACGTGACGTATCGTTCTTTTATGCTAATAAAAACCTTATTTAAAGGGTATTCAGTATTTGTTTTACTTACAACAGTTCACTCACGCATAAAAAACATCTAAAGAAGTCAAGACATTGCATTTCCAATTATTTCCTTAATTATATTTGTTGAAAGTCCGATAACTCTTGTATCTCTATTACCTCCCTTTCCCTGTACATATCCCATAATCCCTTTTTGTTCTTTCCCTTAATAAAGAGTTCTTCTCATCAGTCAACACGTGTGTCTATTTTACTCCTTTGAATTCCTGTTCATTTTTATCTCTATCCCACTAAAATGCACCACTCAACAGGTTATGGGCCCAGAATTTAATATCAACAAACAGATGGAGCAGATTATCTTTCGACGGAGATGAAGCCAAATACGAAATTTGGGAAGTAAAATTCTTAGGCCATTTACGTACGTTCGGTCTAAAAGACGCCATCTTAGTCGTAAACTCTACAAATGAACACAACGATGAAAGAAATGAGGAAGCCTACGCCGAACTGGTACAGTTTCTAGACGATAAAAGCTTATCTTTGATAATGAGAGAAGCTGCAGACAATGGAAGAAAAGCTTTAAAAATATTACGTGAACATTACACAGGAAAAGGGAAGTCTAGAGTCATTTCTTTATACACCCAACTAACGTCTCTCAAAAAGAATAGCGATGAAAGTGCCACGGACTACGTTATAAGAACAGAAACCGTTCTAACAGCCCTCAGAAATACCGGACAGACAGTGGACGATGCTTTAATCATCGCGATGATATTAAAGGGATTACCTAGCCAGTTCGACCCATTTTCTATATATGTGACTCACAGCAACAAAGAACTAACGTTCTCGGTATTTAAAACCGAGCTTCACAGCTTTGAAAAGACTCTGAAGCACAAAAACGAGTCTAGCAGCGACGACGTGATGAAACTAACTTCCTCCTTTTCGAAAACTGCTATAAGTAACAATGACCGCAATGAGCAAGACACTACGTGTGTTGCAGACCAGAGTATATACCCTAACTCGCCACAAGAAAATAATGAAACGAATGGAATTGAAGGAAACAAAGACTCAATTGATGGATAAGATAAACATCGTTTATTTGCTGTTGAAAGAATGAACGTTTTAGTTATAACATGTGTTCATGTCCGCGCTTATGTAACCAATGTTCGTTGCACGACTGGTGTTGTAGCAAGAATAGGAAATGTGTGTTCATCCCAAGTTCGGGTCACTATCGTTTGTTCGTGTGTGGGAAGAGAAATGAGTGTTGTAGTGGAAATTGAGAATGATAGTCCAGCGTGTAGACAAAGAAGAGGATATGAGAGTTGACATCAGTTAGTAGTCAGCTACGCGAAGGTGTTCTCAGGGACCAGTAGTAGATAGAGAGAGAAAGAGTGAGAATGTGTACATACGGTCTGTTAGCTCGTGCCCCATGCATAGTAGTAAGTGGGCGTGACGCACGCACGCAGAAGCTGGGCCGGAAAATAGGGTTAGGAACAGCTTGTCTCTTTGTTTTATACTCGTTGCTGGTGGTCCTTTGCGCATGTGTATATTTCCCTAGAAAACGGAAGTGACGTCGTCTATGTGTGCGTTCGTGTGCGCGTGCGTGAGTACATATGTGTGTGTTAGCGTGTGTGTATATACACGTGAATTTGAGTATGTACGCGAACGTGACTAAATGTACGTGCGTGTGGACGCGGACGCATATGTTTGTGTGCGCGTATGTATATGACATAGCTTAAAATGTGAATGTGTGTTTTTGTGTGAGACTTGAAAAAGGCTCGTACACATGCTACATTGCGGCGGAAAAGGGCATATATCTACAGACTGTGCCAACAACAAACGAAAAATGTGGTGCAACTATTGCAAAGCCACCACTCATAAAAGAGAGTCTTGCCGCTACAAACGTAGGGACACTATGAAAAAGGCAGCGGACATTGAAGAATATACGTTCACATTCAAAATGGAGGGCTACCACGTTTTTCTTGTTGACGCTGGTGCCACTTCTCACATCATTAGAGATGAGAAGAAATTAAAAAATTTCGACCAAACATTTCAACCAGAAAACCACTACATGGAGTTAACGGACGGAACAAAAACCAGCGGAGTTGCATTAAAAAGAGGAGACGCAGAAATACACTTAGTAGACGAAAATGGAAATCGCGTCACAGTTACTTTAAAAATGGCGTTATTGATATCTTCCTACCCACAAGACATCTTCTCCGTAAAAACTGCTACTAAAAACGGAGCAACAGTCATTTTTAAAGAAAATAAAAATGAACTCGTACATAAAAACGGCAGAAGGTTCAAAATATATGTACATAAAAGACTGTACTATTTAACGACTACACAGAATGAAAGCACCGAAGACAGCTGCCATTAATGCTATGACGTCGACGCGTGGCATAAAATACTCGGCCACTGTAACTATGACGACGTAACGAAACTACCCGCTGTAGTTCGTGGGATGAAAATAAAACCAAAAAACGCAAACAATAGAAATTGCAATATTTACATTCAAGGAAAATTCCCTCAAAGCAGAAACAAACACCCGGACGAACGAGCAACCAGCATACTACATCTGGTTCACTCGGACTTAGCCGGCCCTATAAACCCGGCAGACTTAAACGGAAATCGATACACTGCCTCGTTCACCGATGATTTCTCCGGTGATGTATTTGTGTATTTTATCAAAAAATAAAAGCGACACCACACTCGCCGCCGAAAAATTCATTGCGGATATCTCACCCTACGGCGAAATAAAAATACTGAGGACAGATAACGGCTCAGAATTTAAATCGAACGATTTCCAGAAATTAGTCCGCAAAAACAAAATTAAACATGAGACCTCAGCGCCATACTCACCTCACCAGAATGGAACAGCCGAAAGAAATTGGCGAACACTGTTCGAAATGGCGAGATGCATGATCATAGAGAGTGGATTACCCAAAACCCTGTGGACTTATGCTGTCATGACATCCGCAGTTATACGAAACAGGTGTTTCAACAACCGCCTGAAACAAACTCCATATTACGAAATAACCGTGAGGAAACCCGACCTCTCGAAAATGCACATCTTCGGTTCGGTGTGCTACACCTACTCCAACACAAGAAGGAAACTGGACCCAAAATGTCAGAGAGGGATATTTATTGGATACGACAGAAACAGTCCAGCATACCTAATCTACCACCCTGAAAGTGGGAAAGTGTATAAACACAGACAAGTAAAATTCATCAACAACTCTGACGTCCAACAAAACCAAACTTCTCCACCAAGCAATAATGACGAGGACTTCCTCCAAAGAGATTTGACAAAAAAATCTAAAACCGAAAGAAGATAGAGAACAGTCTAGTGTTGATGAACCACTCAATATCATAGAAGAAAGCAGTTATACACGGAGATATCCAGAGCGGGAACACAAGATGCCCAGCTACTTAGAGGACTATGTAACGACAGTTCAAGACGAGAGTGGTCACACACTTGTCAATCTCGACTACTGCTACAAAGTCGCACATGGTGTACCACACACCTATAAAGCAGCTACAACCTCCCCAGTGGCACACTATTGGATCAAAGCAATGCAGGAGGAAATCAATTCCCTGAAAGAAAACGACGTGTACAAGCTGACACTTCTACCCAAAGGCAAAACAACAATCAGCGGTAGATGGGTATATAAAATTAAAGAAAACCCTGACGTATCCCCGAAATACAAAGCAAGATTTGCTGCAAAAGGTTACAACCAAACCAAGGGGGTAGATTATACAGAGACTTTCTCCCCAACAGCTGACATCACATCAATCCGCATACTAATGCAAATAGCTATCCAATACGATCTCATCGTACACCAAATGGACGTCAAAACGGCGTACCTCCATGCCACAATTGACCACGAGATTTACATGGAGCAACCAAAGGGATTTGAAGTGAGATGGAAAACGGGCGAGAAACCAGTCTGTATGTAAAAAAATCCCTATATGAACTGAAACAATCGGGCAGAAATTGGAATCAAACCCTGCACGACAACCTCACCAAAAATGGTTTCAATCAGAATAGAGTGGATCATTGCATCTACATGCGACACAACAGCAAGGAACGAATCAGCACCATCTTATGGGTAGACAATTTAATTATCGCAGCCAATAATAATGATTCACTCAACATTACCAAGCAGATGTTGATGTCCGAATTTCAGATGAAGGACCTTGGAAAACTCCGGCATTTCCTAGGAATAGACTTCGACATAACTCAAAGTCGTATACTGATGAGCCAGGAACGGTACGTCACAAAATACTGAAAAGGTTCGATATGACCAATTGCAAACCCAGGACAATTCCATGTGAACTAAAGTGTGATCTAACGGAAAATGACTCTGACCTCATCGACCCCAGAAAGTACCGTGAAGTCGTCGGCAACCTAATCTATCTGATGTTCTGTACCATATCAGATATAAGCTATATCGTCGGCAAGTTGTGCCAACACTTATCAAAACCGCATGAGCAGCACTGGACAGCAGTCAAACATGTACTGAGGTACATAAAAGGTACTATTCAACACCAACTATGCTATACAAAATCAAACGATCAACTCCAGTTATTCGCGTACAGCGATGCCGATTGGGCATCAAACCAATACGACAAAGCTTAACAAAAGGCGGCCCACTCATTTCCTGGAAGTCAAAAAGACAACCCACGGTAGCGTTATCCACATGCGAAGCCGAATATGTGGCATTAGCAAAAACAACCCAAGAACACAATTACTAAAAGAAATGGACTGGTACAAAGAATACACACCCAGTAAAATATTCGAGGACAGTCAAAGCGCTATAGCACTTTCTAGAGACCCAGTGCATCGACAAAGATGCAAACACATAGACATAAAATATCATTTCATCAGGGACGCTTTGAACAACGGCAACATAAAAATTATCTATTGCCCCACAACATACATGCTCGCAGACATCATGACCAAACCCCCATAATCCCTTTTTATTCTTTCCCTTAATAAAGTGTTCTTCTCCTCAGTCAACACGTGTGTCTATTTTCCTCCTTTGAATTCCTGCTCATGTTTATCTCTATTTCACTAAAATGCACCACTCAACAATATTCGTTAACTCATCCCTTTCATATAAAAATCTGTCCTATTATATATTGTTTTTTTTTCGTGTTCACTTTTAATGTATTAATTTGACAAGCTCTTCACCTATTTCAGGATTTCTTTATTTCTCACAATTTCTTATTTGAAATAATATTTGTTCCTGTCGACAATGAGCTGTAATTAGATACAAGCTTTTGTCGGTCACATGTGTCAGTTGTTTCCATAAATTGGGGCACAATTCGCGGCAATGGCATTATTTCGTAGCTTAAGCATTTAACAATATTAATAGCGCGTTTCCAAAGTCTTATTATAGATCTTCAGCCAAATGTGCACACCTCTTTATACTTAGTACCATTTCCAAACACTCCTAAACACTTTGATGATTGGGTCAACCAGTGCAACAAAACTTGTGTGCATATACCAAAGAATCAGGGAAGGCTTATTGCGCAGAAGACTAACATCGCATACCTACCCATCTATCATACGTTCTAGGCTATGAATTTCATTTCTCAGTATCACTAATTGGTCCACATGGGGCCCCATGTAGTGATTAGCATCTATTTTTTCGAAAAGATACCTCCTCCTTCAACAGTTACACTTTTGATTAACGTCATTTCCAAACTCACATAAACAATGATTTACTCGAACACAGATTGCCCACCTAAATGCGTGAATTAGCTGATGGCACCCCTGTGGATACTCGGTTAATGAGACAGTTGTTTGTATTCCGACTACAATCTACCGTGCACGTCACACTCGAAAAACTTTCTTCCTTGGCGGACAAATTAATACAGTAAAACTCCTTTAATTTAAACTTCCTCATATTTGGACTTCCTCATATTTGGACTTCTTCTAAACCTAAACTTTCTCTAAACCTGTACTGTTTCGTCATTGAAATTGTATTAGCCCGAGAGCTCAATCAATGAAAATAGAAACTGCAATGAATAATTAAAACTCAATGAATAATTAAAAAAAAATGCATTTTACATAAATGTATGATTTCTGTAGCTGATGACTTAGGTAATAAATACCTGTCAAGCAAGAGTAGATTTAATTTATTTTCAATGTTTTTGTTCCTAGCAATAATATTTAACAATTCTTACTTGCAATATATCGTACACTCAACTTAGTATATACTTGAAGCATCATATAACAATGAATTTCATTTACTATTTCTTAATTCTTTAAAAATTAAAGTTAACTGCAGCACATTATTTTATCACGAAATTAGACAGCATCCTCTAATTTGAACGAAGCGGATATTCAAATTATAGGAGTTATACTGTATTTATACTGGAAAGACGGCTTCAGCTGCAAATCTCAGTGCGCTGGCGGACATTTCAGAAATCCCGACCCTGTTTATGTAGCCATGACGAAGACTATCGATTATCTGGCAGTGGAGAAAGGGACTTTGTAAGTTATCTAAGTAATACATGCCAGAAAATCGACGTCATGTTTTTGGCTTTAATGTTCCTTACAGCTTATCGACCGGTGACGGGAAAAATCGATCTCAGAAGACCAAGCCACAAAAAAAAAGTATGGAGAACTTTATCGCGTATATATATGCACACACACTAGATGTATCACGATTACATACATAGATACATGTGAGGTTACGATCAGGATTCGGTTCGGGAAGGAGTGAGTCACTCGCTCAACAACAGCACGTTTCTGCCCTCTTCTTTTCCAATCGACCACACCTGGCCTCTCGCCACCAATGTCACACCGCACAATCTGAACGTCAGCAACACGAAATAATTTTCAAGAGATGTTCACGACGCTTGTTTTTTTTTTGTGAGTTCTTTGCAGGGAATTTTTGCCGGCTTTTATATCCTCCTATCCCCCCCCAAAAAAAGGACGAGACAACAGAAAAAAATAGCTTCTCCCATCATGCCCTGCCTTCCCAAGATGATCTTCGGGTATATAAATGAGCTAGCCATCCTTTCCTTCTTCTTTCCCAAAGAGCGATGCAGATACGCCCGATATGTCTTATATTACTTATTTTTTTGTTTTTGTTTCTAACCATAACTTAGCCTTAAACGGTACTTTTCCCCCCTTTCGCATATACCCCACACGCCCCCTGATCTTCGAGATCAATAAGACACTTCATAATCCTTCATCCAAGCAGGCCTTCTCCTCTCACGTTGAGGCCTCTGGGGGACAACTTCTTGGGGGTTGACGTTTTCAGGTTCACTACAGACATTCTCATCCAGTTAAAGAGCCACAATGTGGGGCTAAGACGAATTGGGGTACATTGTTAGCTTCTCGGTGGATCCTGACTTCCTCCTCTTCTCTGCCATCACTGCACACCGGCAGGGTCACACGACGCAGGTCTAGGATATGCCGGGGAACGCCATTCACCATCACGTTGTTCTGACTGCATTCCCGTTACACTCTCCTTCCTCCAACGAGTGGTGCATTTTGCATTGGGGGCTTCACCCACTTTAATGGTTGCTTCTTCACCCTCAATTTTTACCGTTTTGTTGCACGGATGCCGCCACTTATATGTGAAGATGGCTCTATGAGGCACAGTTGTCTGACCTTGTCTGGTTTTCGGTGAGATATTGTAACAAAACACTGCCTATGTGGGTGAAATGTTGCTTTTTTCCGCAGCAGTTTTAATGGTGCGATGATTCCTCTCCACTATCCCATTGCCACTCGGCCGATACGCTGCCCTAAAAAATTGCTTTACTCCCACTTATCACACACCTCTTTAAAGGCCTCTGATCGGAAAGCGGGGACATTGTCCATTAACAGTTCCTCAACCGGCCCTCTCTCCAAAAATATTTCTTCGATGACCCCTCCGATCGCCTATGCAGTTTCTGTCCTGATCTCTCTCCAGATGGCAAACTTCCCCGGTCCACAATCGACCATAGACAGATACAGTTTATGGCGATAATGGATCACATCAATTGGCAATCGTTTCCAGTCCTCTGCAATGTGTAACTCTCCTGCTTCATGTCTGGACGGTCCGGGGTCTATCGATCGCCACTCCTGACAAAGCTCCACTACCTCCTTGACCTCTCTCGACCAAAGTGGTGCATTTCATGTAACTCTTTAACTTTCTCCTTTGTACAGCATACCGAGGAAACATCCTTTCCCTCTAGCAGCCAGGTCTCCTTTACTCATGTCATCGAATCCACCTTGTTCTTTTCCGATGGGACCAGCACAACAGATACCCTCAACTGGAATTCCGTTATTAAATCTGCGAATGCTCCGAGCCTGTTCTTGATCAGCATCTCTGCAGAAACTCTGGTTCTAACTTTCTTATCGCCAGTCACTGCCGACCTGATCCATGAAACTACCGTTGCGAATCGGATTTGATTTCAATTATTTTCAATCCCCACTTCAGGGCCAGATTGATTCTTTTCATAGCGGCCTCCAGTTCGGCTACGTTGATATGGGAATAGTCGTTTTTCTTTCTTAGCCACGCCGCATCTTCCACAGTTACACCCCCATCTCTAATACGACGCCCAATGCCAGGCTGCCAGCATCGCACCCAATCACCCCTGCATCTCCGCCTCTGACGTACCATTCCCCCTTCATTGAGTCTTCTTTTGTCACTCTCACGATGATTTCTTGTAGCATATTCATGACTTCCTTCGTCACACGGCCCTCCCAGCCATCAGCGCCCGTTTGTCATTTAATAAAGCTGCACGCTATCCTGAGCCAGACAGCGATTGGATAGTGTCCCACCAGTCTCCCGCAGATCGAGAAAAGTTCTTATTTTGTCAGGTCAGTTCCAACTTCGGGTATCGCATTCCCTCGTCTAAAGACAAGGCTTCTTTTTCCATCTCGGCATAGTTTTAACCCCAACGCCGCTCCTCCATCCAGGGACTCTGCCGGTTTTGCAGTCAACCCATACCTTTCGACATGGCCTCTCACTTTCTCCGCTATCACTTCTGCTTCCTCCACGATAATGTCGTCAATGTACAAACTAATGGCCTTGTACACTGTACAGTCTTTACTCAGCACCGTCTTCAGCACGGCAGTCATAATTGGGGGGGGCTGAGCCCAAAGCCTAACCTTGTCAGGCAATACATCTTCACCTTGTACCGGACCAATTGATGGTGCCAGAGTTTTTCCTCTACATGGATCTGGAGATAAGCCGACTTCAGGTCGACAATCTTAGTGGCCTGCTTCATCCTCCTCCATTTCCTCATGATCTCTTCGCATACGTCAATCCCCTTTCTTGTTTTATTTTATTTCAGTCGAAGTTCTCAGAAATCAAGGGGCCCACAACCTATGGCTAACACTTGAACTCTATATGAGATACATAGATATTCGAATGTTCCATTTAAGTTCTTTATTTCTCAAACACTGAGTTAGTAAAGAAGTTGCGAACATAATTTTCTTCTTCCCAATAAACCATTTTCATACGTTGTAGTCTATCTTTCATTTTGGTCTCTTGGTATTATTGGATTCCAGGACAAGAATCTATCTAGTATGGTAGAGTATCCAGTTTCGTGCTATTACTTGAGGAAACATCACTTGGAGAAGGTGCACCATTCCTCCTAAAAGCTAATAACGGTTAGCGATAGTGAGGAAATCTTATTTGGGCAGCGAATACTATGTGATTTTGAATATTTGGTCAGGGTTTACTTCTATGAAGAAGTATCCTCATGCCAGGTTTTTCTGACAACCCCTGTACAGAGAGACATTAGACACTCGAGGGCAGTATCTAGTAGGCATTCAAGCTTTCTTTTTTAAATTTTACTTTTGTTAGTTTGAAGAGATCAAAGGGCTCCTTCCTGGGGCTAACACTTGATTCTATTATAGTTTCCAGTGTGGCAGGCTACGTGTCTGTTTAATTCTCTGAAATCCAGTACCGGCCTAACTTTGTTCTTAGTGGGTTGAACAACCGTCAGTAATGGTAGCACTCCTTTTTCTTCCCCTGTCCACGGTTTCAGAATTCCCTCTTCTATCCACCTCTCCACTTCTTCCCCAAATCCTTTTCTTATTTTTCCTCGCAGTGTTTTCTCGTAGCAGCTTACTATGTTTCGTAGTTGCAGAGGCCCGGAGATCCATTTTCATTCCATCGTCCACTTCTCGCCATCGAATTTCGCCAAGAAATCCTCGTCCTCGATGCAGCAAGCCTCCGGTTTTTGTGTTCTGATGCTTCTATCACCTTACACTCTTGCCATCCCTAGTGCGCTGAGGCATCTAAAAGTTACTCGGCCCCCTCTCAACGTAGCGCCCCCCCCCCAGTTGGTTGATCGCACTTACACCTAAAACCACATCAACATCACCGACCAGACGATCCAACACCAGGACTCGCAGTCCAATGGGCACACCTTGCACCAGTACTTCCGCTGTTGTCTCTCCTAGGCATTTCACCTCCCTGCCATCCACAGTCTTAATACTCCTGGCTCTGCTCCATGATCTAGCGACATTCTTCGCTACCAACGTTGTGGTGCAGCCTGTGTCAACAAGGGCCATGGTTCTCTTCCCATTGACTACTACCGGTAACTGAGTCAACGTTTCATTGTGCGCCATTTCCACATAGAAGAGGGAACCACTGACGCAATGGCTCCCTGGTCCTGCGAAGCGACGCAATAGCGGCTAATGTGCCCCACTCGTCCACATCGGTAGCAGGTGACCCCCGGTCTCGGCTCTTTGCAGTCTTTGAGCAGGTGAGGACCCTGACACCGGAAGCACTTGATGGCAGGTTTCCCCTACTGTCGCCTCGCCGTCTGTCTCTCGTCATTCAAGTGGGGCCTCGTGCACATATTTCACCTCACAGATGCAGCCACAATTGGGCTCTTGGCATTCTTGACTAGGACTCTGGTGTTGACCAAGAGATCGTCCACTTCCATATCTCATGATCTCAGTGATTCTCTTCATGTTCGCAGAGATTTCTGTTGGGAAGCCGTTCACTAGGTGTAGTTTTACCGTTATCTTCAGGCTCCTCCCCACGTAACCAGCCAATCCTGACAGTCTCCTGATCTCCGCAGCAAAGACATCAACAGACTCGCCAGTCCACCTCAAACTCGCAAGCTGCCGAGTGCTTGAAATGGACTCTCAGCAAAAGCTAATTTCAGTCTTTGCTCCACCGAGGCAAGGTCTCTCTTATCTTCATCGCACATCTACTGGTAAATTGTGAGGGCTTCCCCCTCTAAGTATAGCGGCAGCAGGGTCACCACGTCTTCGATTTTTTTGCAACCTTGCCACCTTCTTTTATTTTTCCAGCCATTAAATTAGGTACATTTCCCCTTTCTCATATACCCCACAATGCAGGCAAAGAGACACACGTATATATACACGTAAAGATATGCACGCAACAGAAAAAAACTTCCCTCCCCTTGAAATCTTACACTATGCTATTAGACTTATGTAATGCAGTTTCATTTTACAGCGTTTTTGTGAGTATTTAAAGATTTAGACTTCGTATACAACTATATAAATTATGTATTGATAGCTAGTTCTTTGTTAATAGAATGTTTCAAGCACATTTATATTGTTTTCGAACATTTGCAGCTGTAACATTGTTATATTGTGCGGTGTAATCGGAAAGAATTGTTACGGTATTGAACGAATAAGGCGGGAACTTAGTAATTATATGCTCTATTTTTTAAACGCTATTACAGGAAATTCAACCAGCTAAACAAGGGTAATAACTCCTCTCGATTTCCGAGTTATACAAGAAACTCAACTAATACAACATCCCCTTTTTCAACTGAAAGTGATCTCATCTAATTAATTTTGTTAATGGGAGAATATAGTGTCTATTTGTCTAAAAGTATGGGGAGCTTAATATATCTACACTAGAACGAGTAATTGCTTGTCAGTGAGCACTTGAAAGAAGTAGGTGGACGCCAGTGGGCACTGGAAAGGTAGCCGAACGTCAGTGCGCATTCAATTAGGTAGGTGAAAGCGCTAGAGGCGGCAAAAGTGGGCTACTGCAGGCGTTAACTGAGATGGTGCAGGAGTCGCTGTAAGCTACAGAAGTGAATTAAAATGCTGCAAGAGAGAACTGGGGCAGCTGAAGTCGCTGGAAATTGCAGCAAGTGGAGTGTATGGTTGTGAAGGCAGTCCTAGGATGCAGGCAGCAATAGAGAATGAAATGTGTATCAGTCACATTTAGATAGTTTGTTGAGAGTTAACCCTGAAAAGGGCTGTGTAATTCGCAATAATAGTTTGTCGAGGGTAGCCCTCAAAAGGCATGTTTGGGTGCTGCTGTTGCTGTCCCTGGTACTTACGGCAACTGAGCTAGCCAATCTCACAAGAGTCAAGTTGAGATGAGAGATTCGTAGCTTCTAGCCGATTTATTTAAACAAATAAAATGTTACAATTATTATAAAATTACAATAAATTTTCATTATGTTGCGAGATTAACAGGTGTGTCGATGTTAATCTCGCAAATTCAAAATAATAATAATAAATCAAATGATATGAATCAAGTGTAAAAAGGAATTGAAACAATCAAGCAAAGATGACTGAGACGAATGGATAAATTAAATACAAAATTTATTTTTATAAAAGATTGTAAATGAATGAAAAGAGAAGATAAGAAAGTTTCTTCTTAATTGAAAGTCTCTACCTGCGACTGAGGTGATTGAATGAAAAGATGTAGAAAACAAAGAATTAAACAATATAAAAAGTCCACCGCTTACTTAGCGGAGAGATAGAAAAGGGTAATAAAAAGTCCATTAGGCTTGCAAATCCGTATCCATGTGGAGGAATTAATTGTCGGGTACGCGCGTGTTTAACGTCCAAACACGGACGGGCGATGTTGATGTTTATGCCATGGTGCTCAAAGGTCGACTCTCGTTTGGGCGAAAAATGCCCTTTTTATACTTGTTCGACCGGCTCCAGAGAGAGGCCTTCAGAAAAAACATTTTTTTTTTAGATTTGTTTTTCTTGTAATCCAATTCGATGAAAAGAATAATATTCTTATGACGTAAGATGCTTTAAGTGACGTCCGCACGAACAACTGAAGTTTCTTTTAAGAACTACCAAATTTGCGTGGGTGTGGAAAGGGAATGTACGCGCAGCTGAAACGATGTTTATACATCCACGCTCGCACAACTAGTTTTACTGTTGAGGCAGCGCTCCATTATTTTGTTTTGAGTAGATTCGATGTGTGCGCGTCGGGGCTATGATAATTAGACTTAGACATAGAGCTCTTGTGATTTGGTGGATCGGGGTGTCGAGGGTCTTTCTATTAGTATGCGAAACTATGGGTTTCTCTTATCCAGATCCTTTTATCAAAATACCGTATTCATACCAGGGAGTAAAACCCACTTAAAAAGATTCCCAATCGTTTTTATATGAAATTTTATTCTGATGAAAATATACTCAGCGAATGATGAATTATGGGGAGTGTAATGATCTTCAAAACAACCCCCCAAAATGAAAAAAATGAAGAACTAAACAAAATGCTTATGGGGCATGTTAGCAAAGGTCTTCTCAATCCATTGCTAAGAGTTAGATCGCCCACTTTTTTCTGGTGAACTGAAAACAAAAAGGTCGATCTCTAGATGGGATTGCGTTCTAAGTGGGGACATGAAATGATGAATAGGTCGGGATGGAATATGGGTTTGGGTGATGACCTTGAAATAGTGATAGCATTTGAGATATATGGCCGAGAGAAAAATGACTGTGACGAGGTTCTTCAGTTCCAAAAACAAAACAAGACAAGGATCACATTTGTTCCACCAGTTAAGGGTTTCTTTATATCACTAACTTCTAAGAGATGGGGTTCGAAGAACCTAGGCTATGTGTACCATGCTTAAGGAAGGAACACATAATCATACCTGGCTCACCAGGGATGCATAAGCTAGTGTCATTCACCCACCTCTAGTTGAAGTCCATGCACGATAATCTTCCTCCAAACGCAACATCTTCACCTTAAATTGATGCTTAAAGTAAACAACAAGATCACGATTAGGAATTTATCTCTCTCTCTCTCTCATGAACTTCACTGAGGCGTGTGACCCACGTCACCATTCTTGCTACTGCTAGGATATCTAGAAAAAACATTCTTTTCTCCCTAGAAAGCGGTGGATCTGTTGTCAATTACGTATGTTGCGTCAAGGCACAATTGTTGATTCGTGTTGATGCAAGCCATTACCTCTTTGAGATACTTTTAGAGTTAGTGTCAGAGAATATTCAGAGTTGTTGAGATAAGCCTGCTCCTAGTCTCAATCTCCGACCGTCCCAGCCACTATAGAAGCAGTGCCCACCACTAGTTCACGATAAGGCTTCTTTCTAAGCTGTGCAAGGGCCCTTGTGTGTGGCAAAGCTCTAAATGCAGTTCTGCATTCAGCGAAGAACTGTGATTCTCCCCTAAGCTTTTGATGGCCTTCTACCAAGGGATCAGGTGTGAGGTTGAGAAAAGGGCTCTCAACTGCAGGGATTACGACTCAAGAAAGCAAGCCTTTCGGTATGTCTACAATCGGGCATTCCAAGATCTCTTTCGCTTAGGTGTTGAATACAAACCTTTCTGTGTACATAGAGCTTACTCTTCTCCTAAAGAAATAAGCTGGTTGAGACTTGCTGTGAAGTCGCCGGTTTAATAATTTTAAGCTGCATTTATTACAGGCAAAGACATTTAAGGTTGTCGCGGTGCGCTTACATCGTGGTTCATAGTTTTGCTACGTATGCCGTTTTTTTCATTTGTGAGCAATCTTATATACGCCGCCTGGCGGCAAATAAGCTCTTTCTCTCGAACTGAGGTGAAAGAAATCAAAATTCAACTTTCTCCATGGAAATAAATAGCAGCGACTTTGATTCTAAGCTGAATCGAACATAAACACAATCAATTTATACGTGGAATTCGATTCGTCGGAGAATTAATTCTTTCCATTTTTTTTCTCAGGCCGGCACTTGTAACAATACCTTCTCATAAATAAAGCATGTTAGCGGCCAGCCCATCAAGTAGGCGAAGAAGCATAAAGTCTTCCGAGATGCAACTTTGACATTACCAGTCAAGTCGAGCTCAGCAGCAACAGATCAAACAGCTTTTGTCAAGGCTAGCCCTTTTCAGGGCTATCTTTTTTCTACATTAATATGCGTTCTCAAACCTTTTTATGCGATCCACAAACTACTGCCATGCGACTACTACTGACTGTCTGCTTCCTGAGACCTCCCCTCTTCAGCCAGCGGGCTGCCGCATCCTCATGCACCCTGCCAGTGTCGCTGCAGCTTTCTACAGCCTTCCAGCGTCAGCTACACCCTCTTGCAGCCTTCCTACATCCTTCCAGGTCCTGTGGCATGTTCCTGCAGTGTTTCATTACCTACCTCACTTTCCTACACCCTTCTAGCACCTACCATACCTTCCTATATCGGAAAAAATATTGTTCTATATAAAAGAATTGGTTGACATCACTTACCGGCATCCTCGGAAGAGCATGAACCAAGAAATATTTATGAGAGTGCAGACTCTTTTTATGTTGCTAGTTGTTACGTTTGTTTCGTTTGGTTGGCCGAGATGATTATATAAAGTCTGATTGTGCAGACGGGCAGGTGCTTTTTTTATTTGATCAGTCCAGCATTGTATGACAAGAAGACTTGTGTCCGTCCTAACTTTACCCGACCGACGAGGTATTTACTTCTTACCTACGCCATAGGTCGCAACAACTATTGTTGCAAACATTTGTTAAACTACTTTTTAGTGGAAATTCCCCACACCTACAACCTTCCAGCATTATTTGCAGCCCTCGGCAGCTTACCATTCTTACTTACTTCCTTTTTGTAAATAAAAGACGATTCGTCGTCTTTAAACCGACTTCAGCTCTTTTGTAGGTGTATCAGAATTTTGGGGGAATTTTTAACACCCCCAACACGAAACTGCGAATCAAATATAAAAAAAAAACTCGTAATTTCTCTTTTAAAAGTGGGTTGTTTATTTTCTTTATGGAATATACTTAAAAAAAAACTATTAAAGTTGTTTAAAAAGTAATAGAAATATTATTTTTTATTTTTTAAATGCAGCCATTTGTTTTTACATAATGAAATCGATTGAATTTTACGAGTTAATTTCTTTTCAATTTTTAAATTTTAAAAATCTATCAAAATTTTTCTATAGGTTAAATTTTTACGATATTTTCAGGGTCAATGTGAAATTTTATGCTCTTTCCAATAAACCGAATATAATATTTAGACAAACGTTGTTTCTTTTTAAATTCACCTCCCCCGTTTTTAAATGTCTATTAAAATTTTAATAATTAATTTACTCACCAAAGTTTTATATATCCCAAATTGAAGATAAAAGATCATTTAATAATATATTGTAAATTAAAACAAAAAAATAAAAGTGTTTTTTGGAAATTTACCTGTAAAGTCCGTAGTGCAAAACCTTTTTTTTTTTAAAAACAAGTTGATTTTTTTTTAATTGGAAGCCTGCTTATATTGTACAGTAAGTATTTGACACTGACGATAATTTTTTCTATTTCATTCAATGTTTTCTTTTTTAGATATGAAAAAATCACTTGATAAAGAATAATTAAAATACATTAAATGAAAAATTTATGTATTTCTTTGAAAAAAAAAAAAATTCCTCGATTGATTTTTTTAAAGGCAAAAACTTATAAGTAAAATTTGACTATTTTTAAACTATGGGAATACATATTTCTTCATACACAAAGCCAGCCGGCTAATGCGACGTGTGGTTTTTACTTCCTTCTGTCCATCCGTAGTTCTAAACAAGAACAAACCAGTACTTCCGGTGTTTCGATAAGAACGAAAAATAACGTAATGGCGCCTTTTTCAAATAGTCATTTAAAAACTTCTTTTATTTAAAAAATAAATGGAATTTGAAATATAAATATGGATAAATTCTTAACAATGAAGAATAGAACTACACATTGAATAGTATTTTTATAGGTAAGTGATTTTTTGGAATTTATATTGATTATTTATGATCGAAGTAAGTAAAATTTCGTTGATTTTCTTCAAATCTTTTTTAAAGAAAATTGATTTAAAAAAAAAACCAAAAAACAAATATTGCATAATTTGCTATTAAACCTGTTATTTTTTTTAAATTTGGTCTTTGCTCCTTTAATGGAAAAAATAGGGTTTGAATTAGATTTTTCAAGATAGTAAGTTGATTTATTCAAGTTCATATACGGCATTTTTAATGGCCGATTCTGATACACATACAGCAGCAGCAATCTTGTGCTGGAATCCGATTCCAAAAGCATTTAAACGCAACAAACCTTCTTTCCTCTCTTTTCGCTCCAACTTGACACGAGAACATATGTCTGTTGTTTTCATATCATCGTCGTTTTCAAATCTGTTGAAACCATAATTACACACGCCACGCAGGCATAAAAAAACACACATGCACACACGCACCCATTCCGTACATTTTCTATAAGAATTACTAACAATGGACTACTTTCCATATGGGATTTTCGAATAAGATAAACTACGCTAGTTAAAACAAAAACCTTGAAATAAGGACATTATTTTCACAAAGGACTTTCTTCCAATCTTATTATTTTAACGAAGGACTTGACTCCACAAAGGACTTTCAACTAATTTTAATATTCTAACCTCAATGATTTCACAAGAACTCTTACCGATCGGACTTTGCTTGTTCATCTTGTTATTTTGTTGAAAAATAAATGCAGCACATTTTAAACGGGAAGGTGTCATTGTGTTTTCTTTCTTTAAACATTTTTTTTTTTTAGTATTATTTTGTTTCAGGCAGAGGAATTTAATTTCTCTTAAATTTCTTTTCCCCTACATAACTTAAAAAAAAAATTTTTACATATAAAATTATTTTTCCCCTCTTTTTGAAATTAACTTTAGGCTCTACTCTTTCAAATGCAATCAAAAAGTAATGGAAACCTACATAAAAATATTATAAGCCGGTGTGGTTTGAGTTGTCCCCCTTTGCAAATTGGCTGTTTGGAGAAATGGAAAACTAGATGGTTTTGTGTGGTTTGAGTTGTCCTCCTTTGCAAATTGGCTGTTTGGAGAAATGGAAAACTAGATGGCTCTGGTTGATAGTCAATTTTCATAAGTGGAGAAATGGGCAGCATATAAACGGTACTTTTTTTTTAAGCAGGGGGAAGAGCACAGAGAGTGAAACGACGGTTGGAAGAAGTGACGGCGAATTCTTTTTGTGAGGGTGAATTATTTTTGGATGTTGAAGAGCTCGACCTTTTGGAAGTAACAGCTGTGTCTCATATATTTTTTTTTCTTTTTTTTTTTTCTACTTCACTACAAGCTATTTCGGCGGGAACTATGGAAGCAAAGAGGATCAGCAGTGAAATGCTTAAGACGTTCTCTAGAGAGGAAGATGTTATAACCTGGCTGACCAAGGTAAAACTTGTCGCTAAGTTGCAGGACATTGCGGATGTAGCCAGCTTGATACCGTTGTATCTTGACGGTGATGCTATATCTGGAGATGCGGGAGGAGGATCGACTGTCTGTTGACGCCATTGAGGAAAAGTTGAAGGAAGCATTTACCGAAGGACCGTTTGTGGGATATGGCAAACTAAGCTGTATGGTGTGGACTGGAGAGCCTGTCGATGTTTACGCTAATAATATCAGGAGGTTGATGGGACTAGCAGGATTCAATAGAGAAGGCCGTCAATGGATGGTTAAGATGGCCTTTATCAATGGCTTCCCGGACCATATTTCTATAGCTCTGCAGCAACTGCCCGGTGTAAATACTATGGAGGTGGCGGAGTTGATTAAACAGGCGAGGGTGCTGGCCAGGAAACTGCAGTAGGAAATTGTGAAGGACAAAAAGCAGAGAGGACTGTGGCAGAGACCCAGGTTCTCTGGCAGATGCTACCGATGCCAAGGGCCCCATATGGCGAGGGAGTGCAGGGAGCCAAAGCCAGAAGTCACGTGTTTCCGCTGTGGGGAAGTCGGCCACATCAGCAGATTCTGTCCCCAGGGAAAATGAACAGGGGGAAGCCACTGCGCCGGTGGTTACCCCACTTATTCGATGAAGGCGCTTCAGGGTATGTCACCACAAGTAGAGGTGACCCTTAATGGACGAAGTGCAAAAGCCCTTGTCGACACGGGCTGTACTTCAACAATTGTCACCAAAGACATGGTTGACACATGCAATGGAACCAGCAGCATTACAGCAGTTGATGGCAGAGAGGTAAAGTGCAATGGCACAAGTATCGTTCGGTTGATGGTATGTGGGATGTCACTAACAATCCAGGCGATTGTTATTAACAAAATTGTCACGGGTGTCGATGTGGTGCTAGAGATGGACGCAATTGCTCGACTAGGGGGCGTTACGGTATATAGGAACTCCGTGAGATTTGGAGGATATCAAGGGGCTGCAGGTGTGCAATTCGAAAAAGGTGTCACAGGAACGGCCGGGTTAGACAAAAGTTGCACGATAGAGGACCAAGATTTCTCTGCACACTTTGATGGTGAGAAATGAACAGTCAAGTGGGCATGGAAGGGAGAACCTCCCATACTGAACAACAGAGTGGAATGCTATGAGCATACGTTGCGAGGAGGCACAAGAGTTGAATTTGAGAAGGAGGTGGACCGATGGATCTCAGAGGGGATTTTAAGACCATGGATGGAGAAGGTGGAAGGTGTGCTGCCGTTAATGGCAGTTGTTCAGCCCACAAAACAAAAAGTTCGGCCAATACTGGGCTTCAGGGAGCTGAACGTACACGTTGCGTGTCACACGGGAGGCGATGTGATGGACGTGTGCGGAGAGACCATGCGAGAGTGGAGGCAGATTCAGAAGGCTGCGACGATTGTGAATTTAAAATCTGCATACCTACAGATTCACATTTCACAAGAATTCTGGAAATACCAGCTGGTCAGATACAAGGGCCAAACGTACTGCCTGACTAGGTTGAGTTTTGGCCTGAGTTCTGCACCAAAAATCATGGCAGCGATCCTCAAAACGGTGCTAAGCAAGGAGGACACAGTCAGAAGAGCCACCAGTTCATACATTGATGATATTTTGGTGGATGAGACGGTAACAACTGCGGAGGACGTAGTAAAACACCTCAACAGCTTTGGGCTAATTGCAAAACGCCCGGAATCATTGGAGGGAGGAGCTGTGTTAGGACTCCGATTAAGAAAGGACCAGATAGGACGGTTAGTGTTCCGGAGGGGAAATGAGATCCCGGAGGTTTCGGAAAAATTGAGCAGGTGAGAACTCTTCTCAATATGCCGAAGACTGGTGGGCCATTACCCTATTGCAGGATGGCTACGGACTGCATGTAGTTATATCAAAAGGCGAGCTAGTGGAGCGAAGTGGGAGGATGGAGTTGATAAAGAGACAGTGGACATTATGAGAGAGATTATTGAAGAGGTGAAGAGGGAGGATCCAGTGAGAGGTGTTTGGCATGTACCCAACAGTGCAGAAGGTGTTGTGTGGTGTGATGCATGCTGTATAGCAGTGGGGGTCACCTTGGAGATAGGTGGTGTTACTGCAGAAGATGCTGCTTGGTTGCGGAAGAAGGACGACGTGGCTCACATAAATGTGGCAGAACTGGATGGGGTTATGAAGGGCATCAACTTAGCCTTGAAATGGGGTCTACAGAATGTTGAGGTGAGGACCGACTCAGCCACTGTGTTCTCTTGGATCCAGTCTGAAGCTACAGGAGAAAGGAGGGTGAAGACGAAAGGCGCTGCCGAGATGCTAGTAAAGCGTCGATTGATGATGTTAAGGGAGCTGATTAGGGAATTTGATCTTCAACTTAGGGTCACTATTGTTCCTTCAGCGAAGAACAGAGCAGATGTGATGACGAGGGTGCGGAAGACCTGGCTAAAGTCGCCGAATGAGGCAGCTGTTGCAATATGTTGTTTGAATGAAGACACTCTGAAGGATTTGCATGACATGCACCATTTTGGAGTGGATAGAACCTTGTTCTTGGCCAGGAAGGTGGACCCCAGAATCACAAAGGAGGCCGTTAGGACAGTGGTTGAGAGATGTAGCCGGTGTCAATCAATCGACCCTGCGCTGAGTCGACACGAAGCTGGTGAGGTTCAGGTGGCAGAGAACTGGAGCAAGTTGGCGATAGACGTAACGCACTATTGACAGAGGCTGTATCTATCAATGGTCGACTGCGGACCAGGAAGAGTAGCCATTTGGAGGGAAATCAAGGCGGAAAATGCAGGTGAAATTGCAAAGGTCTTGGAAGAGGTGTTTTTGGAGAGGGGTCCAGTGACGGAAGTGCTAATGGACAATGGAACTGCCTTTCGCTCAGCTGCCATGGAGAATGTGTTGGATAAGTGGGGAGTGTGGCGCTATTTCAGGGCTGCATATAGACCAGGCGGAAACGGAATTGTGGAGCGGCATCACAGCACCATAAAGGCTATAGCTGAAAGGGGCCAGATTTCGCCGCCAGAAGCTGTCTTCTGGTATAATATGGCTCCAAAGTCAGGGCAAAAAGTGGAGTCAGTGCCGCAGAGGGCAGTCTTCAAGTACGAGTGGCGGCATCCCCGAACAGCACAGGTACCCGCGGAGGAAGGCGAGAAGCGAGCGACTGTGCGAGTGGGAGAGGAAGTGTGGATCACACCGCCTGATGCTCGCTGTACCACACGCTGGGGGAGGGGCATTGTAACAAGTGTCCAGTCCCCAAACAATGTATCTATCGACGGCATCCCTCGACACATCCTTGATGTGCGGCCGGTAGTGGTGTCATCAGAGGAAGACAGCGACGTCGAGTCAAGTAGCGACATTCACAAAGAGGCTCCGCGGAGATCGCAGCGAGAGAGACGGCCGCCATGTTGGTCGAGCGACTATGTGATGGGTTGACATGTGATGATCGTGTAGATCAAGGGGGCGTGTGGTTTGAGTTGTCCCCCTTTGCAAATTGGCTTTTTGGAGAAATGGAAAACTAGATGGCTCTGGTTGATAGTCAATTTGCATAAGTGGAGAAATCGGCAGCATATAAACGGTACTTTTTTTAAGCAGGGGGGAAGAGCGCAGAGAGTGGAACGACGGTTGGAAGAAGTGACGGCGAATTCTTTTTGTGAGGGTGAATTATTTTTGGACGTTGAAGAGCTCGTCCTTTTGGAAGTAACAGCTGTGTCTCATATATATATATATATATTTTTTTTTCTTTTTTTTTTTTTCTATTTCACTACAGCCGGTCGGTCGGCTTTCAAAACTATGCCCCACCCCTCTCAATTTCCGCCATTCTTCGCACATTTTTACCTGTACCTATATATTATTTGGAATGTTTTCAAAACGTTTTCTATTCCGTCGCAGTAAATATTGATTAAATTATATAGGTTTTAAATGTTTTTACTCAATTAATTATTTATTTAAAGATTTATTTAATCCAAATTTAATTCATTTAATCAAAATCATTCATTTTTTTACTAATGTAGTTTAATTAAAGAAATTTAATAAAAAAAAATGTTTGAAGTAGTTTTCGTCAAATTGAAGATGGCATTTGGTTGTTGTTTTCTTTACAATAATATCAATTTTCAGCCCATCAACGTAATTAAAATAGTTAAATATTGAAATAAATAAAATTAAATTAAAATCTTTTATTTCAAAAGAGATTGAAATTGTTATCGAAGTGATTTATTTATTTATTTATTTATTTATTTAACCTTTGTAGTTTTCTGCGAAGCTGCTTTCTGGACATCATCTTATATTTTCACCGTCACTTCCTTTTAATTGACAAATGCAATCGAGTTATTATTGTTATTAATTTCTATAAAGCTGATGACACTAAATACGTTTGTATACCAGTAAGTATAATGTTTCTCATATTTCTTTATTATCATTCCTCTATTGTTTTGTTTTATTATTATCTGACGACGTGTAACTAATTTCATGAAGGGAAAATGTGATTAAAAATACATTGCTATTAATAATTAGAATAAAGATAGAAAAGTTTGATATTAATTATAATATTATATGAACCACATTTGTTCGGAAACTTTCATATAAATATTGCTTATTTTTATCGAGTCTCTTATCGTGCTATCTAATAAAATATTGTGGTTAAAACGTATCCACCCTAAGAAAATATGGTATTTTTACGACTCAGCCCAGTAAACTTTACCTCCTAAAAAGAAATCAAAGTCTACTTTTTTTTTCGTCAATACGTTAGGAGAGTCTTTATAGATAATAAGAAGAATGTTTTTCTTTTTAATAATGAAAATTTAACATTTTAGAGAGGTGCACTTCTAGCAGTATCAGAATTTTTGTAGGAATTTTTGACACCCCTAACACGAAACTGCGAATACAATATAAAAATCTCGTAATTTCTCTGTTAAAAGTGGGTTATTTATTTTCTTTATGGATTATACTTCCAAAATAAACTATTACAGTTGTTTTAAAAGTAATAAAAATATTTTTATTTTTTTTTTGAAACAGTAATGAATTTTCCGAACTCAATATTTTTCAATTTTTAAACTCAATATTTTTAAATTTTTAAATTTTAAAAATCTATCAAAATTTTTCTATTGATTCTATTTTTACGATATTTTCAGGGTCAATGTGAAATTTTATGTTCTTTCCAATAAACCGAATATAATATTTTAGACAAACGTTTTTTTTTAAATTCACGCCCCCCCATTTTCACGCCCCCCCATTTTCACGCCCCCCCCCATTTTGAAATGTCTATTAAAAAGTAAATAATTAATTTATGTTTAATAGGTTTATATATCACAAATTGAAGAGAAAAGGTCAATAAATAATATATTCAAATTTAAAACAAAAAAAAAAATCAGTTTTTTAGAAATTTACCTGTAAAGTCCGAAGTTTAAAACCTTATTTTATAAGAACACATTTTTTCTTTTTGTCTTTTTTTTTTTTTTTTTAATGAAACCTTGGTCCTTGCTCCTTTAATTGAAAAAAAAATTAGGGCTTGAATTACATTTTTCGAGGAGTTATAAGCTTAGAAAGATAGGGGGTCGAATAATTTACGCCTCTCATTTTGAAATGTCTATTAAAAAGTAAATAATTAATTTATGTTTAATAGGTTTATATATCACAAATTGAAGAGAAAAGGTCAATAAATAATATATTCAAATTTAAAACAAAAAAAAAAATCAGTTTTTTAGAAATTTACCTGTAAAGTCCGAAGTTTAAAACCTTTTTAAAAAAAAAAAACACATTGTTTTGTTTTGTTTTTTTTTTTAAATAAAACCTTGGTCCTTACTCCTTTAATTGAAAAAAAAAATTAGGGCTTGAATTACATTTTTCGAGGAGTTATAAGCTTGGAAAGATGGGGTGGAATTATTCACTATTTTCACGAAATTTCTGACACTGCTAGTGCACTTCCTATATAAATTTAATGTAAAATGAGCACCTACTTCTTGGCCATGTAGTAGTGGTCAATGAGACATGTAATTGTAAACATTTTTACAAGTTAGGTGGCAGTGGGGGGGGCGTACGAAGGGGTCATAAGTTCAAAAAATTTTAAAACACGTAGAATGACTTCAAACATGGGGGGTTTGTTAAAATTTTAAACTCTACAATTTCCACTTTTTAAAAAATAAGATTTGCCTTTACAAGGTCTCAACATTAAATATTGATTATTATTTCCTAATATTTTTAAGGCTGTAAACACAAAACAAACTAGAGTGGACCTTTTTAATACCCCCCCCCTGTATTTAAAAATCGTCTGGAAACTTATTTAAGGGATCTCATAGTATAGAATTTAATATAATATAAATATATTGTATAATAGTAACGTGACTATAAAATATAGTAAAGGTAGAGGCATTTTATGAGGAGTAGTAAGAATATGTTTAAGGCTCCTAAAATACCTAGAAAAATTGTCTGCAATGACCTGTGGTATAAAGAGTAAAACACTATTTAGTTGTAATTAACACTTGCAGCTTACATAGGGTGAAAAAGCGAAAAATACACAAGATCAGAACAGTAGACTGAGTTTTTAAGTTATTTGAAATTATCAATTTTCATATTAAAAATTAAAAAGCATGAGAGAAATCTCTAATCAGTTTAGGTAATATAAAATGAATAGTTATAACAACAGCAAGAAAAAATAAATGGTTAACAACATATTTAATGCATACATTATTTGTTTTATGTCTTTCTATTGAAATTAAATTAAATTCATGTGAAATCCTTGCTAAATACTGTCAAGAAATGCAATAACTAATCACTAGGGCTATGACAAGCGACTATTTTTTATCAATGTTTTGATTCTCGAGTATATATCCGATACAGTTAGACACAATTAATCAATCAAGAATTACATCACTATATCTAAAAGCATTGAAGATATTAACTGATATGTACTCGAGAATCAAAATAGCGAAAAGAATATTTTCTTGTCTGTAATATATGGCGATACGGAGTTATTCCCCCTTCACCAATAACTTTAATCGTGTTGACTTAGCATGTATTATTTCCCCCTTGTCTATACGCTCTTCAGTAGTATTCTAAAGAAAACAGTCCTGTATATATTTTATCGTGTATTAAAGCTTTCCGTTTTTAAGGTTATTTCTGTCTTTTTCTCTACTCACTTCGATTTAATACATGATAAGATATTAAATATATATAACTACGAAAGCACGAAGATGGACAAATTCTTAAAACCTGACAAATTGGATACACTTCCTAACAGCGTTTCCTCTACGAAAATATTCAACCACTGGTATCGGACTTTTTTGGCTTTGATGAGGAGAACTGAAATACGGGTTTATATCGATAAACTAGACCTGCTGATTACGTACATTTCCTCAAATGTCTATGAATACGTAGCAGAGCAACAAACCTATGAGGCAGCAATCAATCGACTCAGGAATTATACGTCAAACCCATCAACAAAATTTTCGCCAGACACGTGCTGTCAACTCGCGCACAAAAAGAGGGAGAAACCATTGACGAGTACGTACAAGAATTACGACTTCTATCAAAAGAATGTAATTTTAAAGCAGTTGACGCAGCACAAAACTGGGGTGATAGTGTAAGAGATGCTTTTATTACCGGTCTACGATCAAACACCATCAGGCAACGGTTATTAGAAAACAGGACTCTCGACCTAGATATCGCCATTGACCAAGCTAATACTCCTCTCTCTGTACTACCAAATCTTTGCAGTGATGTTATTCTTGGTTAGGATTTAATGAGACAACATTCTGGAGTCTTCTTTGCTTTCGGTAGTCCTAGGAAAGATCTTGTCGTGTCTAACCCTACTGCATGCAGCATACCATCAGCTTCAGTAGACAGTCCCCCACTTTTTCAAACCTTGCACCTAACTGCAAACCCATTACTACTAGATCTAGGAGGTTTGGAGGCAATGAAAGAAACTTTATTGAATCCAAAATAATTACGATGCTTCAGGAGGGAGTAATTGAAGAGATTACATCTCCGTGGAGAGCTCAAGTTCTTATTGTCTTGAATGAACGACAAAGAAAAAGACTGGTGGTTGATTACAGCAAAACAATCAATAGTTTTACGAAACTAGATGCTTACCCCTTACCTAGAATGGATTACTTGGCGTGGGAAATCTCCCGATATAAACTATATACATCACTGGACTTAAAAAGCACCTATCACCAGATACCTATTCAGGAGGAAGAAAAACAGTATATGGCTTTTGAAGCTAACGGGAAATTATAATAATTTTGTAGAGTACCATTTGGAGTCACGAATGGAGTGGCCTGCTTCCAAAGAACCATAGATAATCTAGTAAAACAAAACGGCCTCCTTGGTATCTATAGACAACATAGTAGTGGTAGGAATGACCCAGCAGGAACATGATAAGAACCTCACGAAATTCAGGGAGGTAGCTCGGCTACACAACCTGACCTTCAATGAAAATAAATCTGTTATATCAACAGAATTTATTGATTTTTTGGGCTACACTATATCTCAGGGTAAAATAAAACCCAACGCAGAAAGACTACAGCCACTGAAGGAACTGCCAACCCCAAGAGATAAAATGGCACTACGGCGAGTTGTCGGGTTGTTTTCATACTACTCTCAGTGGATTCCCAAGTTTCAGACAAGATCAGACCCTTGATTATAGCCGACTCCTTCCCCCTGAAGCAAAATGCTGTGAAGGCATTAAAGGACATCAAAGAAGAGATCGAGGGTGCCTTACTTCACTCCATCGATGAGAATATCCCACTGGTAGTGGAAACAGACGCCTCTGATACAGCTGTTGTGGCTACATTGAACCAAGCCAGTCATCCTGTGGCTTTCTTCTCACGTACACTAACACCCACTGAGCGTAAAAACGACTCAGTCGAGAAAGAGGCTTGCGCCATAGTCGAAGCTGTCAAAAAATGGTCCCACTATTTATCTACTCGACATTTTACAATTGTCACCAACGAACAAGCAGTGCATTACATGTTCCACTCAGAGAGACTAGGTAAAATTAAAAACAATAAGATCCAAAGATGGAGGATGGAGCTGGGGTGTTATGACTACGACATAATGTACCGGCCAGGCAAGAATAACATCCCTGCTGACACACTATCAAGAGCACATTGTGGAGCTGTCGTTAGCAGAGAAAAACTATTCGACCTCCATACTCGACTCTGTCATCTAGGAATCACCAGACTAACTCACTTCATAAAAATTAGAAACCTGCAATACTCGATAGAAGAGGTTTAAAAAGTATGTGCTGAGTGTCCTGTATGTGCCCGTTGGAAACCTCGTTTCCACACACCAAACGCAGCGAAACTAATTAAGGCCACACAACCAATGGAACGACTCAGCATGGACTTCAAAGGACCCTTACCTTCCAACTCCAAAAATCGAAATATGTTGGTAGTGATCGACGAATATTCGCGCTTCCCATTCGCCTTCGCTTGTCCAAATATGACAACAGATGTGGTGATTAAGTGTATAAACCAGTTATTCGCCATTTTTGGAATGTCCTCATATATCCACACCGATTGCGGGTCTTCATTTTCGTCAAAGGAACTCCGGGAATACCTTACCGGTTTAGGCATAGCAACCAGTCGAACGACTCCATATAACCCTCAAGGGAATGGACAATGTGAACGCTACAACGGCATTGTCTGGAAACATGTACAACTGGCGCTAGCCTCTAGAAACCCCCCAGAAGCTCAATGGGAAACCGTACTCCCAGAAGTACTACATGCAATCAGATCTTTGCTTTGCACTGCAACTAACGCAACCCCTCATGAGAGACTATTTTCTTATAAACGACGCTCACCAAGTGGACACTCCCTACCTTCCTGGCTCGCTACACTGGGCCCGGTACTTTTACGTCGTCATGTTCGTACCAGTAAGTATGAACCCCTTGTTGAAGAGGTGCATTTAGTAGAAGCAAACCCACAATATGCACATGTGCGTTTTCCTGACGTAAGGACATCGACAGTTTCCATGAGTGACTTGGCTCCAGTTGGTGACTTATCCTTAAGAAAAGACACAACCACCACCAGAAATGAGGAAATCACACCTATACCGACAACAATTGAAGGACCAGACATGGAAGATGACCCGGCAGAGACGAGCATGACGGACGGTGAGAGCTTCCACCCGTCAGCAGAGGATGAGAAACCTGAAAAGTTGAGACGGTCTACACGAGAGCGTCGCCAACCAGTATGATACGACAAACTCTAAATCTTTTAAGGATGGGAGAATGTAATATATGGCGATATGGAGCTATTCCCCCTTCACCAATAACTTTAATCGTGTTGACTTAGCATGTATTATATCCCCCTTGTCTATACGCTCTTCAGTAGAGAACTATATTCTAAAGAAAACAGTCCTGTGGATATTTTATCGTGTATGCTTTTATAAAATTTTAAGAAAACAGTTTTATTTGTATTGATTTGCTTATTCACAAGAAAATTGACTGTTTTCCTGTTTTATCAATATACCATAACATAGCCAATATATATATATATATATATTATATATATATATAAGAGAGAGAGAGTGTATGTCCTATATACATATATATGGGCTATGTTATATAGGTATATATATCAATATGCATATATTGGCTATGTTACACACACACACACACACACACACATATATATATATGTGTGTGTGTGTGTGTGTAACATAGCCAATATATGCATATTGATATATATACCTATATAACATACCCCATATATATGTATATAAGACATACACTCTTTCTCTCTCTTATATATATATATATATATATATATATATATATATATATATATATATATATATAATCTTATAATTCATGATTATCCAAGAAATAAATGTTGATGCAGTTTCTTTTATTTCCGGTTGAAAATGTAAACAATACTAATGATTTTATTTTATTTCCGGCAAATTTAAAACATAGCTATATATATATATATATATATATATATATATATATATATATATATATATATATATATAAAGGTATTGTTTTCCAGAGGTTAAGTAACAAATGAATTGTAACCAGCTTAATACAAGAGTGCTCGATACTGAAATAGAGCAGGTTATACTTATTGTTTTTAAATAAGCAGTTATATGTTGCTACACAGTCATTAGTCTGTTCTGATTAGCTAGCTACTAGTAACTAGAGACCTCTTTGGGCGATACCATCCATAGGCTTGAGCCCCTGGAGGGGCATAGGCCATCTACAACGTTGTAGATGCTTTTGTAGTGAGAAGTTCTTTTTTTGGCCTCAGGGTGCTGGCCCTATGCTCAACCTTCCCAGAAATTACAGCACTTAGCCTTTCCAAATGGTCATCAATCTGGTACTGGCCAGGCTTAACGTTGCTTAATTTTGGTGATCTGATGAGAATGGTGTGTCAATATCATTGTATCACATCTTCAGACAATACAGCTTATATGAAAGCTAGACACCTTTTCAGGTGATACAGCTTATAGAAAAGCAAAGTTTCCAAACTTTGATTTTGTATAAGGTGTATCGCCTGAAGAGGTCTCTAGTGACTGATAGCTAGTTGACCAAAACAGGTCCATTACTGTGTAGCAACATATTAATGCTATATTCTGCTAACCATTATATAAACTATGAGATTAATTATTTCCTGGGGGAAATATCACAGCCTAACGCAAGACCATAAACTGTCCGTCAGAAATACTGGCAACCTTTTGTATTTACTATTTTGGTATATTCTTTTTACCTAAACCCAGTTGTACGAATCGTTTATACACTCCTTTTTCTTGTTTTTTGTTATTTGTACTTCTGTTTTAAGCTTTTTTATTCCTATATCATCTTTTTCTCTTTGTCTTTCTGTTTATAACATTTTCATTTGTATGTCTATTCATAGCAATTACTTTATTTGTATTTCTGATTATAGAATTTTTCTTTTTATTTATTTGCAGATAATAACTCTGATAGCAAATGATTTTCCAGGTCAGCAAAGATTCAAAATAATCTTGGGTCTGTTTTAGATAGTTGTTGCCATATTTTTCGGTGAAACACATCGCTCGTTTGTTTAAAAGAAGTTCTAGTATTTCTGAGAAATTTTCTATTATGTGAAATATAGAAGAAAAATAATATATACTTTAAAAGTTTTACTGATTTACATTTAAAGCCAAATCAACTAAATCTGTATGCAAGTACAGATAAAACATATTCTTGCCAATTTGAGCATCTATAGAGTCTTCATCTAAAAACGGAAAAGATATACATTTTTATGTTTTACTGATTTGTACTTTTAAAATCTCTATAAAGCTACTCACGTGCACTTAACAAAGAAAGTTTGTTCCTGTAAGCAGTAGAATTCACATTTTCCGCAAATAATAGTGTCAATATAGACATGGAAAAACATGGGGTTAAAAAACAATATTCTTGTCAAGTTTGCGGCGCCTCTTTTTCACAAACCAGTAATCTAAAAGCACACCTGCGAATACATACAGGAGAAAAACCATATTCTTGTCAGATTTGTGGAGCCTCTTTTTCACAAAATGGTAATCTCAAAATTCACCAGCGAATACACACAGGAGAAAAACCATATTCTTGTCAGACTTGTGGCGCTGCGTTTACAAATAATTCTGACTTGAAAAGACATGCACGAAGCCATACTTCAGAGCGACCATATATTTGTCAAGTTTGTGAATCTGCATTTAAAAATTCAACTCATCTAAAAGACCATATCCGCACACACACAGGAGAGAAACCATATTCTTGTGAAGTTTGTGGAGCAGCATTTTTACAGAATTATGATCTGAAATCTCATATGAGAACACATACAGGTGAGCGACCATATTCTTGTCAGATTTGTGGGTCAGCATTTTTAAAGAATTCTTATTTGAAATCACATATGAGAACTCATACAGGTGAGCGACCATATTCTTGTCAGGTATGTGGCGCTTCTTTTTCTAAAAATGGTACTCTAAGGAAGCATATCCGAGTCCATACCGGAGAGAAACCATATTCTTGTCAGGTTTGTGGAGCTTCTTTTTCAGAAAATGGTACTCTAAAAAGACACATGCGAATTCACACTGGAGAAAAACCATATTCTTGTGAAGTATGTGGTTCTGCATTTTCATGGAATTCTGATCTTAAATCACATATGCGAACACATACAGGTGAGAAACCATACTGTTGTTTAATTTGTGGATATGCATTTTCATGGAAGAAGAGTTTGAAAAAACACATGGAAGTACACACTGGAAAAGATCAGCAAAGTGTCAGGACGTAAAGAATGATTTAAAAACGCCATGGTCGCTTAAAAAATCAACATTATACCAGTTGTGATAGGAATAACTGGGCTAATGAAAAAAATCTTCAATACTTAGAAACAATACCTGGAAACCAAGCTGGCACGAAATACAGATATCAGCCATGAAAGGAACAATATCTATTTTTAAAAAGCCCTTGGATGTAAATTCAAGTTGTAATGAAATCAAGTGTTAGCCCCAGGATTGAGTCCCTTGATATCTTAAAAACTAACCAAAATCAAACAATCAAAAAGAAATATCATCAAACTACAGCCAACCCAGAAAAATAATGTTTCACACATCGCTTATAAAATGTCTACCAGTATTTTCACAGAATTCTGATCTCATAGAGAAAAGTACATTAGTAAAAACACCTCTAATCTTCTATCCATGTGTTCTGTATTTAATGTCGAACCGACAATGATGTCAGTCTCTAGTTTACACCCCTTTGATGAACTTGTTGTATATTAAAGGGGAAAGATTAGAGAAATGAAGTAATTAGAATCCAAAAAATTATTTATTAAAGGAGTATGCTGAAATTGAACTTAGTGATCAAAACTTAAAAGGAATACATAATTCAACGTAAACTTTCATTCTGTTTAAGCTGTCTGCATGGAATTGGAATTCAAAAAGCACTTTTAATATAAACATTGTGAAAAGATAGCGATTTTTTTTTCTCTTGTATTTTGTTTCCAGGAATTCAATGCTGATAATGAAGTAGACAGTAAATTAAAACAAAGAAAGAAATTTAAAACAGGATTAACAAACAGGTTATAAAATTTTAAACAAGGATTTTGACGAATGGTTGGCCTAAAAATAATTTAAAATTTTAAAGAGGGGACAAGAGTAACATTTACATAGACGGGTATTTCGTGAGGTTTTTGGAAAGTGATCAGCCAAAAGAATATAGTTTTGTTTTTTGTAGAAAGTCCCTTGCCAGGTTTCAACACAATATTGGGTGCACATGTGAGAAAAATAAATGACTCTGCAATATTGTGTGCTTAGTTACGGTAGGCTGCAAATACCAGCTTTGAGTTATACATAATTCTCAGCACAATGAATTAAAAATCCGGACATATGGGAGACAATTGAAATCTCCAGGTACATATGCCAAGGAAGTCAGTACAAGGGCAAATCACTCAGATTAATTAGAAGGGAAAGGTAAAATATGCCATAAGTACATAACAAGAATAATGATGTAACAAGATACCTTACAATATTTTTAGAGATGTATGTGCGTAGAGTGGTCCTATTTTGAGGTCTTGGATACTCTGATGGAAGATAAAGGAAAACCGCATAATGTAACAGTCATAGATAGGGATTCACTATGCACAGTAGGATGCAGCGCAGGGAAGGGGGTTTATTTAGTTAAGTGTGATGTTTCCAATGTCTTTGTTGAGGTCTAAAAATCCAAGCTAGGAAATTCAAGTGAATCAGGATAATAGAAGGTATATTGCATAATTAGAAGCCAACCACTAAAAAATTAAGTAAATGAGCTTTTCTGTATGTTCCAAAATAAGTAAAATAGTGTAGAAAATGAGGCAAAGCTCTAATTAATAGAGAAAGGGTCAGGAGCCATCAGACGAGAAATCATCAATTGGCGAAGAGGTAAAAACCGGACCTATGTTGTTATGGCATAAGGGTGGCTGAATTAAACTGCTGATATTGATTATGAGAGTTTGTACATTTCACTCAAAAGGAAATATACCAGAAAGATCAGATGGAGATTCTGGACTAAATATAATTGGGAGCCTGTTGGAAAAGGGCTGACAAAAAAGTTTTTTTTTAAGTATGGTGTCTGATCTTTCTTAGCCTAGTGGGCTGTAAGCATTTTAAGTTGTTCAGGTATAGGTGAAGAATAAAAAAAATACTGGCATTTAAAAATGTGTACATTTTTTGGAAAAAGAAGGGATGGGTGTTGTATATTGAAGGGGACAGATCCCGGTATTTAGAGAAATTAAGTAATTAGGATCGAAAATAATATTTTTTAAAGGAGAATGCTAGAATCGAACGTAGTTATCAGAAATCAAAATGAGCATATATTGCTATTTAGATACAATTCCAGGAATCTAGTAAATTGTCCATTATAGAAGTAATAACTATACAACAAAGTTAGGTCAGAGCAGGTAAAATTGGACAATGAAAATTACGGGATCTTCCTTGTGTGCCAGAACACATGTTGGAAGCATATGCAAAGTAGGCACGTGTTGGGCATGTTCTGACGTCACAAAGAAATATAGAATCAATATATCTTGTTAAGTTAGGGTTTGAAATCACTAAGAAGAAAGAGTTGAGAGATCGAATTAGAGTTGAGAGAGTTTGAGTTGAAGTAGTCTAGAGGGGAAAACAAAATGTAGAAATCTAACACGGCATCAAATTTCCATCACCAGCTGGAAATAAATGTTTTTGAAATTATTTTCAGCCTTTGTCTTGATCGTCATTTCAACAAGGTAATGTGTTAACTTCTGTTATTATATAACACACACTATCCTATCATCTTGAATATTGAATCTTGTGTAAAACCACTTCCAAAGTGTTAACTGCATCCTTGTCATCAATGATGTATCTCCTTCATGTTTATAAAAACTGTCCCTTTACGTCTTTCTTTACATTCCTGGTCTATTATAAATGTCAACACCCCAAGTAATTCTCATTGTTGTCACCGTGTAACCTGTTATATATCATCACATCCCTATTATATACACCCTCGCTACACAACAAACTGTTAATATATGTATACACATATCAACACACAATAGTGAATACTAGACAATCACAGATCATCACAGTTTAGATAAGCATAAATGCTATATTTACTATCATAAATATACACTAGACGAATCATATATCAAAACATTGAATACCCATAATTTAATAGAGACTCGTTAAATATACACTAACAATATTGTTATACATACCTACAGGCTGCATTAAATATACACAGTTTTGGTGTCTTTTGACGAAAGACTCTGCACAAGAGGTCGCAAAGGAACCTGGTTTGCAAAACCGTAATGAAAATATATAAATACAAGGTAGAAAAGGTTCACTTTTGTTTGAGGAAAAATAATAGAATAAAGAAATGTGGTAATTAAGAGTTTAAAAAAAACGAAAAATATTTTAAACTGCGTTTGAAGTACTAACAAAAAACGTACAAACACACACAACGTAAAAATATGAATAATTGAAAACAGAGTCTAAGAAAAAAGAGCAAAATGTTGTAAATAATCGCTGAATTATGAAATAAAATATTTCATGTCAGTGGAAAAATGGAACTTGTTTAAATTGTGTGTATTGTTGATGTTTTACACTTACAGTCATCATAACAAAATTGACATGTTACTGTTATGGGTTAGTCAAGCAATCCTTCAAAAGAGATTTGCTATAAAATGAGATGTTTATAATTGTGAAGTATATAAATGAAATGTACTTTTGTTTGTATTAGAGTTGTATATTAAACTCGAGATTTTTGAAAATAAACTATTGAACTGTGTAATGTCCTAACAGGATGTGAAAATTGTGTGTTTCAGTTTTTAACAGAGCTATTTCTTGTTAAGGAATGAAAATGTTTCGTTGTTGTTAATTATGTAATGTTTATTGGACAATGCAATTGTATATATTTTGTTGTCTCGAATTGGCACACTATATATTGAGAAAAGTAAGGAAAAAATCTGAAAGATTTACATAAAAAAGAAAAAAATAGACAGTTCATATAGTTAGGAGAATTAAAGGGTCAACATATAATTGAGGTTAATAGACATAAGAGTGGTAATGTGGCAGCAAATTATTTTATTATTTTCAGGAGTGATTTGCAGGAAAATTTTGTAAAATTGCATTTTGAGGATTGGTTTGATCGCATGTTGGGTTAGTGTGAGAAAGAATGTTGGGATTATCATGAATGGAAATCCGTTTTTGTTCTGTGGAGCTACGGGCTAAAAAGCACTGATTGTTGTTGTGACTAGGGAAGAGCGAAAATGATGCTTCCCTATATACCTTAAGAATGCACAATTTTACAGGATAAAAAATACCCCTCCAACACAGAGTATGGACAGTTATAATGACAAAATAGAGAGCCATTATGTTGCGAATCAGTCAAGGTAGAAGAGAAAAAAGGAGAATTAAATAAAAAGCCTGTCAAGACATAACAAATACAATGTGAAATATGCTCACAAACAAAAATATATAGTGAACAAGGTACTATATTAGACGAGTTACTTTAATAGACAAAATATGGTATCTTGTTAGCTAATGAGTGGAACAAATGTAGGCAGGAGTTTTCTGTTTTGATCCTCAAACCCAATCTGTATAAATTGATGGAAATAATTGATGAGATAGATGACTATAATACAACGTGCCTCGTTGTTAGCAACACCCATGGGAAAGAGAGATTCAGAAAAAAACATAATCGTCGAGTATTGATGCTTTTTTTATAAACGAGTCACCACTAATCAAGGCCTGGAGGCCACTCGAGGATAAGGGTTAATAGATACTCTTTGGCTGACTGGGATAGCTTCCGTACATTCATATCTGATTTACCTCTGCACTCCATGTTTAAAAAGGAAGTGTCCTCTATAGCATCAGATCTGACCGAATGGTTAATTGTAGGCATAGACCAATTCATACCATCTAAAAAATTCCAACAAAAACCTAACAGCCAGCCATGGTTCTCCCCAGAATGTGCTGCTGCCATCGCGCACAGAAATCACTTTTTCTATAGCTACCAACGTAATAGATGCACTGAGACTAAAGCTGCTTTCAGGACTGACTGCAACCACTGTAAAAGAGTAACAAAAAATGCAAGAGAGCTATATGCCCAGTCTGTTAAATCCAAGGTAGCTGATCAGCAGCTTAGTTCCCACCAGTTTTGGCAAATAACAAATAGGATCCTGAACAGAAGTGTGCGTTCTATCCCAACCATTATCAATGGACCAGAGGTCATCTCGTCAGCGTCAGACAAGGCCAAACTATTTGCCAAGAACTTTGCAGCTAATTCTATGCTATGCAACGAGGGCCATCAACTCCCCATATTTCCTCCTATAACACATAACAAGCTAGGTAACATACAAATATCCGTGCATGAGGTCGCCAAGCTAATAAAGAACCTAGATTCCAGTAAAGCAACTGGCCCTGATGGCATCACAATTATAGTATTAAAAAAGCTTCAACCAGAACTTGCTCCCATACTTATGAAACTATTTAAGCACTGCCTTAAGGAGAAGTGCTTTCCGACTCCCTGGAAGACCTCATCAGTTTGCCCTGTATTTAAGAACTCAGGTGATAAGTCATCTCCCTCTCAGTACAGCCCAATAAGTCTCCTGTGTGTTATGAGTAAGTTGCTGGAATCCATATTAAATAGAGAAATAGTCAACCACCTCAGCAGGAATAACCTTCTTAGTGACACACAATATGGTTTCCGCTCTGCAAGATCTACCGCAGATGTGCTGATGGTTATATCCCACAGGATTAGTGGATATCTTGACAAAGGCTTCCTTTCTAGGGCAATTGCTCTTGACATATCAAAGGCCTTCGACAAGGTATGGCATAAGGGTCTACTTCACAAGATTTCCAGCTACGGTATAACTGGAAATGTTTTCTCAATCATTAAATCATTTCTCTCCGATAGGCTCGTAAGAGTAGTGGTAGATGGACAAAAATCGGAGGCCTGCAATATAAATGCTGGAGTCCCTCAGGGGTCAATCCTAGGCCCAACTCTCTTCCTGATCTACATCAATGACCTCCCTAAACACATACTTTAATCATTCGTTGACATCTATGCTGATGACACGACCATTTACAGCAACACATCAAAGGCTGTAAATGACAAAGCTCTCTCTGATTCTCTCTCCTCTGATCTCGAACGTGTGGTTCAGTGGGGAAGATGTGGCTGGTTACCTTTAATGCATCCAAAACCAAACTCCTATCCTTACATCATCAACGCTCTGATCCCCATCTGGCATCAATTGTGATGGATGGCTCTCGTCTGGGTGAGGCCCCGTGTTGGTGGGATCCTTCTACCGCTCCAGAAGATATCTCAGTACTGATGCAATTCTCTATCTATATAAAAGCCAAGTACGTCCAAGGATGGAATACTGTTTCCATATCTGGGCAGGAGCTGCTAAAAACAGCCTATCCTGCCTTGACAGAGTACAAAATAGACTTCGTGGCTTAGTGGGGGATGCCCTTTTCTCTACCCTGTAACCTCTCTCCCACAGAAGAGACGTTGCAAGCCTATCCTTGTTTTATCGTTATTTCCATGGCAGGTGCTCGTCTGAACTCCAATCTCTGGTCCCCCTCGCCAATCTTTCACGAAAAACACCCGTCTAGCTGAATCCATTGTGAAAATTTCCCCCACTCTATATCTGTGCCTAAATCAAAACGCGGATTCCATGAACAAAGCTTCTTTCTTAGAACTGCATGCCTTTGGAACTCTGTTACATTTGCCTGCTTCCCACTGGACTACAACTTGGATGTCTTCAAGTCCAACGTTAACAAATTCCTAATGAACCGCCCCCTTAAGTAAACACTTCATCAAATCTCCACACTAACGTAATGTACTTGCAATAACCCTTATCCCTGAGTGGCTTCTGGGCCTTGATAAGTGGTGATCACTGTGTAAAAAAAGTGTTCAGTGGTCAATGGGACAATGACGTAGTAATTGTTAGAGGTGGAAAGTTGGTAAATTGGATTACTTAAAAGGAATAGCTCATCAAGAACTTGTTTACATTAAAGACGACAATATAGTCAACCAGAAAGCAGGCAAATAGAAGAGAGTTCCACAGGTGTGCAGTTCTAAGAAACAAGCTTTTTTACATGGAATCTACATTTGGGTTTAGGCACGGATAAAGAGTGGGGGAAATTATTGATAGTGTTTTCAACTAGATGAGTGTTTCTCGTGAAAGTTTTGCAAGTAGGGACCATAGATTAGAGCTCAGATGAGCACTTGCCATGAAAATAACGATAAAGCAGAGACAGGGTCGCAATGTCTCTTCTGTGAGAAAGAGGTTGCAGGGAAGAGAAAAGGACATCCCCCACTAGGTTACAAAGTCTATTGTAAAATCTGTCAAGACAGAATAAGTCCTTTCTAGCAAATCCTGACCAGCTGTGGCAACAGTGCTCTATCCTTGGATGTACCTGGCTCTTATATAGGTAGAAAATTGCATCAGCCGTGAGATATCTACTAGATCGATAGAAAGATCCCACCATTTTCCCAGCGACCTTGGCAACAGATTTGATGTATGTGTTCCATTTCATATCAGTAGTAATGGTCAAGGCCAGGAGCTTGTCAAAACATGGAGCCCCCCTAAGATGAGAGCCATTTAATTTCAATTGATGCCAGATGGGGATCAGAATGGTGATGATGTAAAGACAGAAGATTGGTTTTAGATGCATTAAAAGTAACCAGCCGCCTCTTTCCCCATTGTACCACATGCTCAAGATCAGAAGCGAGAGAACTTGGTCATTTACAGTCTTTGATGTACTGCCATAGATGGTAGAGTCGTCAGCATAAATGTTTATGAATGATCTAAGGATATAATATGGAAGGTCATTGATGTAGATTAGGAAGAGAGCTTGACCCAGGATAGACCCCTGAGAGAATCCAGCATTAATATTGTGAGCTTCTGATTTCTGCCCATCAACCACTACTCTTATGAATCTATCACAGAGAAATGATTTAATAATTGAGAAGACATTTCCAGATATACCGTAACTGGAGATCTTGTGAAGTAGACCTTTATGCCATACTCTATCAAAGGCCTTTGATATGTCAAGAGCAACTGCCCTCAAAAGGAAGCCCCCATAAAGAGATTCGCTAATCCTATGAAGTATAACCGTAAGCACATCTGCTGTAGATTAAGCAGAATGGAAGCCATATTGCATGTCACTAAGAAGTTTATTTTTGCTGAGGTGATTGACTTCTTTTCTATTTAAACAGATTCCAGCAACTTACTCATGATGAACAGGAGACTTATAGGTCTGTACTGAGAGGGGAGATGACCGACTACTTTAATTGTTAAATACAGGGCATACTGACAAGTTTTTCCAGGGTGTTGGAAAACAATTCTCCTTAAGATAATGCTTAAACAGCTTTGTAAGTATGGGAGCTAGTTCTGGTTGAAACTTTTTAGCACTATAATTGGAATACCCCCAGGGCCATTTGCTTTAGTGGAGTCAAGGTTTTTGATTAGCTTGGTAACATCATGCACAGATATTTGTATGTCGCATAGAGTATTTTCTGATACATGCGGAAATACTGGGGGTGGGCGTCTTGGTCGCATAGTGTAGAATTATCTGCAAAGTTCTTGGCAAATTGTTTGGCTTTAGCTAATGCTGACGAAATTACCTCAGGTCCATTAATGATAGTTGGGATAGAGCACACGCTTTTGTTCAAGATCCTGTTCACTATTTGCCAAAACTGGTGGGAACCAAGCCGCTGCTCAGCTACTTTGGACTGGACGGACTGAGCATACAACTCTCTTGCCTTCTTTATTACTCTTTTACGGTGGTTGCTGGCAGTCCTGAAAGCGGCGTTAGTCTCAGTACATCTATTATGTTGGAAGCAATGGAAAAAGTGGTTTCTGTGCGCAATGGCAGCAGCACATTCTGGAGAGAACCACGTTTAGCTGTTCGGTTTTTGCTGGAATTATTTCGAGGGAATGAAATGGTATATGCCTACAATTAACCATTCCGTCAGGTCTGATACTATAGAAAAGGCATCCTTTTTAAACATGAAATACAGAGGTAGATCTGATATAAATGTACGGAAGCTATCCCAGTCAGCCATAGTGTATCGATATACCATACAATGGAGAGGTATGTCTGAGGACTTATTAATTAAATGAACCAATCTATATTTACCAATATATAGTTTTTGTGAATTCATTTACCATTCCTATTGTTCTCCTGTATATATATATATATATATATATATATATATATATATATATATATATATATAGAGAGAGAGAGAGAGAGAGAGAGAGAGAAAGATAGATAGATAGATAGATAAAACATATAATTACAGGTCATCTTAGTATAGAAACAAATTCTAAATTAAGAAACCTCTTTAGTAAAGGTTCAAATTATAAAGAACTTTTATGCCTTTGTTGCGAGGCTATATAAAGCATGTTCACGACTTAGTAATAAGGAAAACCTCCACACCAGTATATATATAAAACTACATTATTTACTTAAAACAAAACTAAACAAAGTAAAGTTCATACATTGGTGCAATAATTTTGTAGTCACATAAGGACGTGTGATAGTGACTTGTACGTGTTGACCTCTCTGGAAGTGTGCATAAATAGAGGTTATAGTTCATATTTTACACGAGCGATATATAGCTTAATTATAACAGACCTGGCTTGTCCATACTGTATTAGCTCTACGTGTAAGCATTTTACAGGTAACAATGTTTATACAAAAAATATGTAAGCCTACTTTACATGTCTGTTTGTAGCTCTTCGAGTGCATGCTTATGAAGCGTGTGGGTTTATACATGTGCACTGCTGGTATCAAGCGAAAAAAGGGAAAAGTCAAAGGAAACGGAAGGCTATGTCAAAGGTCACAGGAAATGTATGCGTATCAAAGTTCTGTGATGTTTGCACGTGCTCCACTCCATGCGTGTATGCTACTACACACAGCTTGCTCTGTGTCTGTGTGTTTGATCTAGACAAAGCAAATTTGGCAGGTATAAACGGCTCACTATAATATCCCCTTCCCCAGATAGCTGGAAGCTAAAAGGAAAGAAAAATGGAAAATACTATGCACATGTATGTGAACCCAGAGTATTGGAATGAAGCGGAAACAGAAAAAAAATTTAAGAGGTGTCGAAGTCTGCGTATTTGCGTGAAAATACTATATGACGACCACTTCGAGTCGTGCGTGTAGCAGGTGCAGGTTCAGAGTCTGGGGAGTGCATGCCTGGTTCATTACGTGGTGTGGAAGCAGCAGGTGTAATGACGACGTCTGAATCTGGTGATGATCGGGTCAGAGCTGAGTATGATTACTGGTCCTGAATCCGAAAAACTGGCAGAAGAAAAATTAGAATCATACGAGCTTTCCAAGAAGGCGGAGAAATACTCAAGGAACTTAAAATACTTTAAGATGTTTCTAATAGTTCCTGTAGTATACGTAGTTCAACTCGTGGTAATGTGACGACGTTGTCATAAACAAGTTTTATCTCTTTATGAATAATGTGGAGATGAAATAAATAGTCTTAACCTTGGAAAATGTGATTATTTGTTCTTGAAAGAAAGAAGAGACCATGATTTCTTTATAACAGGTAAAAGGAAGAAGATAGATATCGGAGAATATTTTACATAAGTTTTATTCCAAGAACGCCATTATCGGAAGGCCTGACTCCGGAGTCCCCAGAAGTCTAAAAGAAACGAGGTCTGCAGTAATTGTTTTTCATATATATAACATCCCCCTCCAATGTCCTTTGATGATGAAAGACAAGCTCTCCTTACTTGTGTAGTTTTGCACCCATCTTGGTTGACATATTAGTCGTCATGATATTGATCAAGAACCTGCTTTGGGAGTTGCTGGGGTTGCTGTTCTTGGCCCTGGTCGATGAACCTACTTGGGTGAGCTAAATATTGTGTCAGGGTAGCGTTGTGCTGCTGGTATCTTTGACCTAGGTATTAATGGTAGATCTCCGCGGTTTCGGCGTACACTTGCGCCATTTCCCATTAGTACTAAGCATGACCTTGGTCAGGAGCAATGTTTTATTAGTTTACCTATCATGGACCAAGTTTTACCATCATGTACTCGAGCATGATCCCCTATCGTTAGTGGGCTGAGTCCATGCTGATTGCTGTTGTCCTGTTTAAATATTTTAGTTTCATCCCCACATTGTTTAATCATCCTTATTACTAAGCTAGAAACTAGAAACTGGGGGTACAAAATTTATTAATTTTAAATTAACATGAGCTATTCTCTAAAACTCTGACATAATGGTTCCATAAACCATAAATACAGGGCAGGTACTATCTTTGTGTGGCATACGAACTATTTGAAAGGGGGAAGACTGTCTTTTATCAAATATTTTATAAACAAAAATTTCATCCTCAATTTTTATATCTAAATCCAGAAATGTAGCTTCCTCTATGTTCACAATTCAATTCTAACTCCTTTGGATATATAAGATGTTTATTTTTTTAATTCCTCGGTATCGTTTATACATGTCAGGTCGTCAATAAATCTACTACAACCATGAAGATTATATGTTTTGGATATATCAGTTTTTATATATATATATATATATATATATATATATATATATATATATATATATATATATATATATATATATATACTCAAGTCTATGTAAATACAAATTTGCCAAACTGGTGTAGGATCTAATCCCATTGGGATGCCTATAGTTTGGAGTAATAAATAAAGCATTTGTTTGTTATCCTGATGCTTTAGAATCGTATAAAATTAACCAGAATATATTAATAGAGGAAATCCAAAACTATATTAGTAATGTATAAAATGTACTATACAAATATGTAAAATGTATATATGTATGTATATATATGTAGTGATCAATGTTGGGGGAAAGCTGGCTGATCCTATCTCAGTAGAAAATGGTGTTAAGCAGGGAGACATTCCAGCACTCACACTCTTTGCGTTGTATTTCACCATGGTCTTTCGGATGGACTTTGGGGGTGCTGCTCTGATGGTGTCTATATTCGTTACAGAACTACTGGGGGGTTGTTCAACATTAGGCGCTTCAATGCAAGTACAAAAGTACTCACTAACAGGATTTGTGACTTGCTCTATGCGGATGACTGCGATCTAGTGACTCATACGGTGACTGATATGCAGCATCTTGTGGATGCTTTTGCGGTTGCCTGCAGCGCATTGGGCCTGACCATCAATATTAAAAAAAACTGTCTTAATGTATAAGCCTGCTAAGGGCATGACTTACTATGAGCCATCAGTTTATATCTGTGGGTCAAGGATAGCGGTTGCCTCTAAGTTTGTATACTTGGGTAGCACACTGAGTATGTCCGGTGCCCTGGATGATAAGGTATCGTTACGAATCAGCAGGGAAAGTGATGCCTTCGGAAAGTTGGACGGGTGTTTGTGGAGACGTTATGGGATCTTGCTGCCAACTAAGATTAAGGTTTATGCCGCATGCGTTCTCTCTACTCTTCTCTATGGTTGTGAAACTTGGACAACATACAGGGAGCATTTGAGACGTCTCGAGCGGTTTCACCAGATGTGCCTACGGCGAATCTTAGGTGTGGGTGGGCAGATGCATGTCAGTGATGTGTAGGTGCTTGATCGAACCCAATGCCTTAGCATTGAGGCTCACGTTATTAAGCACAGACTGAGATGGAGTGGACATGTGATGAGGATGTTAGACAGTCGACTTCCGAAAAAACTCTTTTATGGCGAGCTCGCCGAGGGAAAACGTCTGGCTTAAAAACCTAAATTGAGATTCAAGGATTGTTTAAGACCCACCTTAAAAAATATGAGATTGATGAAAGAACATGGGAGAGTCTTGCTTTGGATCGCGGAGGGTGGAGAAGGACCTTGCAGGGATGTGTGGGCAAGTTTGAGGCGGATCGAACCCAGTATGAGCGGCTGAAGCGCGATATCCGGAAAAGGAGAATGAAAGAAGCCGTGGATGTGAGGGGGAGCCAAATTGGTCTGGAGTGTAAGGTGTGTGGAAGAATATGTCTTAGCAGAGCTGGGCTGATGAGTCACCAGTCTACCCATCGGCGCAGCGGGCCACAAAGCAGTCATGAGTTGCCAGAGTTAAACTGTGTCAACTGTGAGCAGATGTACAAACCAACAAGTAGTTTGAAACGGCATTTGATCCCGCATAGAAAAAAACAGCAAGAACGTGCTGCTAGTGGTGCACATGTCTGTACAATGTGCGCTAAGGAATGCCGGAGTTTCGCAGGGCTTAAAAGCCACATTCGTGCAGCCCATCACTGAATATTTTCGTGCTTCTTTATATCTGTTTTTTTGTGCTATATCGAGTGATGGCAATGTTCGAAAGTGAATTTGCTGCCATCATATATATATATATATATATAATTATATATATATATATATATAATTATATATTTAATTATTATAGTAAAAAAATAATTATGACAGCCCCTTTAAGAAATTCGTTTCTTATCGTTGAGCACTTTCAGTTGAATTAAAAGTCGGTCAATTTAGCTCTTATGCGTAGATCATCGTATAACGATTTGATCGCTGTCTGTCTGACGTAATGAACATTTAAATTAAAATGTTTAAAATTCAACGCTATTTCACACGGTTAATGGTAGCCGAATGGATACGGCCTCCGCTAATCGAGCCAGAGATGTCTTGTGTCGCGGGGTTCGAATCGTTCGACTGGTAGTAATCGTGACACCCTGCACTGAAGAATCCCGATAGGATGAAACACTAGTGTCTGTAGGTATTTAATTATTATAGTAAAAAATAATTATATATATATATATATATATATATATATATATATATATTAGAGAAAATAAAAAGGATATATATATATGTATATATATATATATAGATAGATAGATAGGTATAACTTTTATATATTTTTAATAAATAAATAGAATGTAAATATAAAAAGTACTAATTAATTATAGTAGGGGGTGATAAGTAGTAAAATGGGTTAGTCCTTACCTTATAAATACAACACTGGTAAGTGAAAAAAATGCATCTATTTAATTTGGAGACATGGACGAATCTCACAGGTAAGGAAGGCATTTTTATAACATGAATTAATCATGAGTAGGTAACTAGGTTCAGAATCATGAACATTCTTGGTTCTTGTGATTAAGGAAGGTAGTGTTTGATCAACACTGCTGGGGAGCCATGATTTAATTGACTGTTTTGTTTTTTAATCCCTGAAATAGCTTTAGGACTATTGTGATTTCGAAAGAACAAGTTGATGCATTAATTACGGGTGATTAAACAGACTAAATAGTTTTCCAACAGATGATAAATAATATAAAATTAAGTAAGTTTTTTATATAGTTTTAAAGTTGAAAAACTTCCAAGAATATATATATATATATATATATATATATATATATATATATATATATATATATATATATATTGGTGATCAAGGTCTGGTGTGCACGTGTGTTAAAAGCACACAGATGTCTTAGCGTCTTTCTGTGCTTCTCCCAGACAAATCAACCCACGTGCACGTCGTGACAACTGGCACGCAGACGGGGTTCTGATGAACGGCGAGTGTTCTGTGCCATATAACTGGACCTCCACTGCCTTGTGAACCAAGATTATTTAACCAAAGGCTAAGGGTGAGGTAACCCTGACAGAAACATCCAGAGGAGCTTAGGCCCTGTAAGTTGCGGCATATATGACCCACCGGCGTGTGGAATATGCTCTGGTGACCAGCAACCTAAGTTCCAGTCATGGATCAAATGGCATGGTGGGTGGAGAGGGCTCTGTAAGCCGTGGTGAAGGCCACCTCCCTAGGAGAAGGAGTTTTAAAAAAACGTTTTAGGCTACAGCTAGCCTTTTTCCTTTCCTTCCTCCCGCTATCAAGACACACGAGATGGCAAAAAGCGTATCTAATTCATATCAGGCAATGCCTGTGCATGAGGATTGTTATAGTGAGGAAAGACTTTGCACCGAGACAATCCCACTCTCTAAACAACTGCCACATTGATCCAAAAAGAACAGAAAGTCAGCATCATTGGATGCAGCAGTCATCGCAGGTTTTATATCAAAGTTTTCCTTCTCCTAGGGAGGTGGCCTTCACCACGGCTTACAGAGCCCTCTCCACCCACCATGCCATTTGATCCATGACTGGAACTTAGGTTGCTGGTCACCAGAGCATATTCCACACGCCGGTGGGTCATATATGCCGCAACTTACAGGGCCTAAGCTCCTCTGGATGTTTCTGTCAGGGTTACCTCACCCTTAGCCTTTGGTTAAATAATCTTGGTTCACAAGGCAGTGGAGGTCCAGTTATATGGCACAGAACACTCGCCGTTCATCAGAACCCCGTCTGCGTGCCAGTTGTCACGACGTGCACGTGGGTTGATTTGTCTGGGAGAAAAAAACGGCAAAAAATTTAATGAAGTTAGAAAATATGATTATAAACGTAAATGGCAATAAGGGAACTGGAATTTCCAGGGCCTGGCCCGGCAGGTGTTTCAGGGCTCCACAGTCTGGACCCGGTTGTCATCATGCTACTGCGAGGAAATATATGACATTGACCATCGGCTGTTGGAATGTGCGGACGTTGCTTGACGTGCCGTCAGCAATAATGCGTCCAAAGTGTAGATCTGCTTTTGTATCTAAGAAGCTTCAACGTTATGACATGGACATAGTTGCTCTGTCTGAGACCAGGCTGGCTGATGAAGGACAGTTTTCTGAGTTGGCTGGGGCCTACACCATTTTCTGGAGTGGTAGAGCAGATAGATGTAAGAGGGAATCAGGCGGAGCTTTTGCTATAAAGGCATCAATTCTTTCTAGCCTGGAAGAACTTTCCAGTGGTGTGAGTGACCGGATCATGACTATGAGGTAACCTCTGGTAAATGGTTGTTATGCAACCTTTTTGAGTGTCTATGCACCCACTATGGGTGCAACAGGAGATGAAAAGGTTGCTTTCTACCTTGCTTTGTGCAGTGTAGTTAGACGCATTCCCTCGGCTAAGATCTTCATTCTTGGAGATTTTAATGCTAGGATGGGAAGAGATTTTGAAACCTGGGATGTGCTGGGTAAATACGGAGTGGGCAACTGTAATAGCAATGGTCTGATGTTGTTGCAGTTTTTTTCAGAGATTGGTTTTAAAATCGGTAACACCGTGTTTCAGCAGAAGGACAAATACAAGACGACCTGGATACATTCTGGTTCCAAACAATGGCACTTGATAGACTATGTGTTAGCCAGAAAACGTAAGATGAAGGATATCTTCAGTGTTCGTGACATGCGGGATGCAGAGTGCTGGACCGACCATCGGTTGGTCCGTGCAAAGATTAAGAGTGTTGTGGACCCCAAGATGAGGGGAGCGAGTGTGGCTATCCCAAAGCGACTTAATGTTGCCCGTCTAAGGGACAATATTGTGAGGGAGAAACTAGTTAAGAAGATGGCAGAGATTGATTATGAAAACATTTGGTCTGCTTTTAAGGAATCTGTCTATGAGGTATGTGAGAGAGTATTAGGTTATTGTGAGCGTAAACATCAGGATTGGTTCAATGAGAATGATACTGAAATTCAGGCTCTACTTGCACATTTATCTCGGGGGTGGTTTAACGGGTGGTGAACAAGATCGATTGAGGGACAAGTTTAAGACAATCAAGCACGAGGTGCAGAGGAGGTTGCATAACATACAGGATGAATGGTGGAGTCAGAAAGCTGAGGAAATACAGCTCGCCTCGGATTCGAATAACATCAAGATCTTATACAGCCTATTGCGTGCGGTTTACGGACCATCCAGATCATCTATCACTCCTCTGCGCTCGATGGATGGTGGGGATCTTCTCCAAGACCCTACCGACATTCTTCATGGATGGAGGGAGCATTTCGATGACCTCCTGAATATACATTCTTACGTTGATCAGGAGTTTGTTAGGTCGATTCCTAGCAATCCGGTCAAGGATATCTTGGCAGAGGTTCCTCCTCTCCAGGAGGTTCAAGCAGCTGTCCATAAGTTGAACAATGGGAAGTCTCCTGACCCGAATCGTTTACATGCAGATATCTTTAAATGTTCTGGACCAAATATGATGCAACGCTTAGCGGACTTCTTGCAGACTGCTTGGCGGGATGAGTGTATTCCGCAAGACTGGCGGGATGCATTGATGGTAGTGCTATACAAGGGGAAGGGTAGCAGAGATGAATGTGGAAATTGTCAAAGCAACTCTTTGCTGTCAGTAGTCGGTAAGGGGCTCTGCTAAACAGAATGCTGGAGCACATTGCTGAAGCATTGCCTGAGTCACAGTTTGGTTTCAGAAGATGTCACGGGACAGTGGATATGATTTTTACAGCCAGGCAACTACAGGAGAAATGTCTAGAACAGCAAAACGGACTGTATCAGGTGTTCATCGATTTAACTAAGGCCTTTGATACAGTCAATAGGGATGATTTCTGGGAGATTCTGAAAAAGCTTGGCTGTCCTGATAAGTTTGTAACCATCTTAAAGCTCTTCCACGATGATATGAAGGCTGTGATCAATGTTGGGGGAAAGCTGGCTGATCCTATCTCAGTAGAAAATGGTGTTAAGCATGGAGACATTCCAGCACTCACACTCTTTGCGTTGTATTTCACCATAGTCTTTTGGATGGCATTTGGCGGTGCTCTGATGGTATCTATATTCGTTACCGAACTACTGAGGGGTTGTTCAACATTAGGCGCTTCAATGCAAGTACAAAGGTCTTCTCCAACACGATTCGTGACTTGCTCTATGTGGATGAATGTGATCTAGTGGCTCATATGGTGACTGATATGCAGCATCTTGTGAACGCCTTTGCGGTTGCCTGCAGCACGTTGGGCCTGACCATCAATATGAAAAAAAAACTGTCTTAATGTATCAGCCTGCTCCGGGCATGACTTACTATGAGCCATCAGTTTATATCTGTGGGTCAAGAATAGCGGTTGTCTCTAAGTTTATATACTTGGGTAGCACACTGAGTATGTCCGGTGCCCTGGATGATAAGGTATCGTTACGAATCAGCAGGGAAAGTGATGCCTTCGGAAAGTTGGACGGGTGTTTGTGGAGATGTCATGGGATCTTGCTGCCAACTAAGATTAAGGTTTATGCCGCATGCGTTCTCTCTACTCTTCTCTATGGTTGTGAAACTTGGACAACATACAGGGAGCATTTGAGACGTCTCGAGCGGTTTCACCAGATGTGCCTACGGCGAATCTTAGGTGTGGGTGGGCAGATGCATGTCAGTGATGTGTAGGTGCTTGATCGAACCCAATGCCTTAGCATTGAGGCTCACGTTATTAAGCACAGACTGAGATGGAGTGGACATGTGATGAGGATGTTAGACAGTCGACTTCCGAAAAAAATCTTTTATGGCGAGCTCGCCGAGGGAAAACGTCTGGCTTAAAAACCTAAATTTAGATTCAAGGATTGTTTAAGACCCACCTTAAAAAATATGAGATTGATGAAAGAACATGGGAGAGTCTTGCTTTGGATCGCGGAGGGTGGAGAAGGACCTTGCAGGGATGTGTGGGCAAGTTTGAGGCGGATCGAACCCAGTATGAGCGGCTGAAGCGCGATATCCGGAAAAGGAGAATGAAAGAAGCCGTGGATGTGAGGGGGAGCCAAATTGGTCTGGAGTGTAAGGTGTGTGGAAGAATATGTCTTAGCAGAGCTGGGCTGATGAGTCACCAGTCTACCCATCGGCGCAGCGGGCCACAAAGCAGTCATGAGTTGCCAGAGTTAAACTGTGTCAACTGTGAGCAGATGTACAAACCAACAAGTAGTTTGAAACGGCATTTGATCCCGCATAGAAAAGAACAGCAAGAACGTGCTGCTAGTGGTGCACATGTCTGTACAATGTGCGCTAAGGAATGCCGGAGTTTCGCAGGGCTTAAAAGCCACATTCGTGCAGCCCATCACTGAATATTTTCGTGCTTCTTTATATCTGTTTTTTTGTGCTATATCGAGTGATGGCAATGTTCGAAAGTGAATTTGCTGCCATCATATATATATATATATATATATATATATATATATATATATATATATATATATATATATATATAATTATATATATATATATATATATAATTATATATTTAATTATTATAGTAAAAAAATAATTATGACAGCCCCTTTAAGAAATTCGTTTCTTATCGTTGAGCACTTTCAGTTGAATTAAAAGTCGGTCAATTTAGCTCTTATGCGTAGATCATCGTATAACGATTTGATCGCTGTCTGTCTGACGTAATGAACATTTAAATTAAAATGTTTAAAATTCAACGCTATTTCACACGGTTAATGGTAGCCGAATGGATACGGCCTCCGCTAATCGAGCCAGAGATGTCTTGTGTCGCGGGGTTCGAATCGTTCGACTGGTAGTAATCGTGACACCCTGCACTGAAGAATCCCGATAGGATGAAACACTAGTGTCTGTAGGTATTTAATTATTATAGTAAAAAAATAATTATATAGATAGATAGATAGATAGGTATAACTTTTATATATTTTTAATAAATAAATAGAATGTAAATATAAAATGTACTAATTAATTATAGTAGGGGGTGATAAGTAGTAAAATGGGTTAGTCCTTACCTTATAAATACAACACTGGTAAGTGAAAAAAATGCATCTATTTAATTTGGAGACATGGACGAATCTCACAGGTAAGGAAGGCATTTTTATAACATGAATTAATCATGAGTAGGTAACTAGGTTCAGAATCATGAACATTCTTGGTTCTTGTGATTAAGGAAGGTAGTGTTTGATCAACACTGCTGGGGAGCCATGATTTAATTGACTGTTTTGTTTTTTAATCCCTGAAATAGCTTTAGGACTATTGTGATTTCGAAAGAACAAGTTGATGCATTAATTACAGGTGATTAAACAGACTAAATAGTTTTCCAACAGATGATAAATAATATAAAATTAAGTAAGTTTTTTATATAGTTTTAAAGTTGAAAAACTTCCAAGAATATATATATATATATATATATATATATATATATATATATATATATATATATATATATTGCTGATCAGTGTCTGGTGTGCACGTGTGTTAAAAGCACACAGATGTCTTAGCGTCTTTCTGTGCTTCTCCCAGACAAATCAACCCACGTGCACGTCGTGACAACTGGCACGCAGACGGGGTTCTGATGAACGGCGAGTGTTCTGTGCCATATAACTGGACCTCCACTGCCTTGTGAACCAAGATTATTTAACCAAAGGCTAAGGGTGAGGTAACCCTGACAGAAACATCCAGAGGAGCTTAGGCCCTGTAAGTTGCGGCATATATGACCCACCGGCGTGTGGAATATGCTCTGGTGACCAGCAACCTAAGTTCCAGTCATGGATCAAATGGCATGGTGGGTGGAGAGGGCTCTGTAAGCCGTGGTGAAGGCCACCTCCCTAGGAGAAGGAAAACTTTGATATAAAACCTGCGATGACTGCTGCATCCAATGATGCTGACTTTCTGTTCTTTTTGGATCAATGTGGCAGTTGTTTAGAGAGTGGGATTGTCTCGGTGCAAAGTCTTTCCTCACTATAACAATCCTCATGCACAGGCATTGCCTGATATGAATTAGATACGCTTTTTGCCATCTCGTGTGTCTTGATAGCGGGAGGAAGGAAAGGAAAAAGGCTAGCTGTAGCCTAAAACGGCAAAAAATTTAATGAAGTTAGAAAATATGATTATAAACGTAAATGGCAATAAGGGAACTGGAATTTCCAGGGCCTGGCCCGGCAGGTGTTTCAGGGCTCCACAGTCTGGACCCGGTCGTCATCATGCTACTGCGAGGAAATATATGACATTGACCATCGGCTGTTGGAATGTGCGGACGTTGCTTGACGTGCCGTCAGCAATAACGCGTTCAAAGTGTAGATCTGCTTTTGTATCTAAGAAGCTTCAACGTTATGACATGGACATAGTTGCTCTGTCTGAGACCAGGCTGGCTGATGAAGGACAGTTTTCTGAGTTGGCTGGGGCCTACACCATTTTCTGGAGTGGTAGAGCAGATAGATGTAAGAGGGAATCAGGCGGAGCTTTTGCTATAAAGGCATCAATTCTTTCTAGCCTGGAAGAACTTTCCAGTGGTGTGAGTGACCGGATCATGACTATGAGGTAACCTCTGGTAAATGGTTGTTATGCAACCTTTTTGAGTGTCTATGCACCCACTATGGGTGCAACAGGAGATGAAAAGGTTGCTTTCTACCTTGCTTTGTGCAGTGTAGTTAGACGCATTCCCTCGGCTAAGATCTTCATTCTTGGAGATTTTAATGCTAGGATGGGAAGAGATTTTGAAACCTGGGATGTGCTGGGTAAATACGGAGTGGGCAACTGTAATAGCAATGGTCTGATGTTGTTGCAGTTTTTTTCAGAGATTGGTTTTAAAATCGGTAACACCGTGTTTCAGCAGAAGGACAAATACAAGACGACCTGGATACATTCTGGTTCCAAACAATGGCACTTGATAGACTATGTGTTAGCCAGAAAACGTAAGATGAAGGATATCTTCAGTGTTCGTGACATGCGGGATGCAGAGTGCTGGACTGACCATCGGTTGGTCCGTGCAAAGATTAAGAGTGTTGTGGACCCCAAGATGAGGGGAGCGAGTGTGGCTATCCCAAAGCGACTTAATGTTGCCCGTCTAAGGGACAATATTGTGAGGGAGAAACTAGTTAAGAAGATGGCAGAGATTGATTATGAAAACATTTGGCCTGCTTTTAAGGAATCTGTCTATGACGTATGTAAGAGAGTATTAGGTTATTGTGAGCGTAAACATCAGGATTGGTTCAATGAGAATGATACTGAAATTCAGGCTCTACTTGCACATTTATCTCGGGGGTGGTTTAACGGGTGGTGAACAAGATCGATTGAGGGACAAGTTTAAGACAATCAAGCACGAGGTGCAGAGGAGGTTGCATAACATACAGGATGAATGGTGGAGTCAGAAAGCTGAGGAAATACAGCTCGCCTCGGATTCGAATAACATCAAGATCTTATACAGCCTATTGCGTGCGGTTTACGGACCATCCAGATCATCTATCACTCCTCTGCGCTCGATGGATGGTGGGGATCTTCTCCAAGACCCTACCGACATTCTTCATGGATGGAGGGAGCATTTCGATGACCTCCTGAATATACATTCTTACGTTGATCAGGAGTTTGTTAGGTCGATTCCTAGCAATCCGGTCAAGGATATCTTGGCAGAGGTTCCTCCTCTCCAGGAGGTTCAAGCAGCTGTCCATAAGTTGAACAATGGGAAGTCTCCTGACCCGAATCGTTTACATGCAGATATCTTTAAATGTTCTGGACCAAATATGATGCAACGCTTAGCGGACTTCTTGCAGACTGCTTGGCGGGATGAGTGTATTTCGCAAGACTGGCGGGATGCATTGATGGTAGTGCTATACAAGGGGAAGGGTAGCAGAGATGAATGTGGAAATTGTCAAAGCAACTCTTTGCTGTCAGTAGTCGGTAAGGGGCTCTGCTAAACAGAATGCTGGAGCACATTGCTGAAGCATTGCCTGAGTCACAGTTTGGTTTCAGAAGATGTCACGGGACAGTGGATATGATTTTTACAGCCAGGCAACTACAGGAGAAATGTCTAGAACAGCAAAACGGACTGTATCAGGTGTTCATCGATTTAACTAAGGCCTTTGATACAGTCAATAGGGATGATTTCTGGGAGATTCTGAAAAAGCTTGGCTGTCCTGATAAGTTTGTAACCATCTTAAAGCTCTTCCACGATGATATGAAGGCTGTGATCAATGTTGGGGGAAAGCTGGCTGATCCTATCTCAGTAGAAAATGGTGTTAAGCATGGAGACATTCCAGCACTCACACTCTTTGCGTTGTATTTCACCATAGTCTTTTGGATGGCATTTGGGGGTGCTCTGATGGTATCTATATTCGTTACCGAACTACTGAGGGGTTGTTCAACATTAGGCGCTTCAATGCAAGGACAAAGGTCTTCTCCAACACGATTCGTGACTTGCTCTATGTGGATGAATGTGATCTAGTGGCTCATATGGTGACTGATATGCAGCATCTTGTGAACGCCTTTGCGGTTGCCTGCAGCACGTTGGGCCTGACCATCAATATGAAAAAAAAACTGTCTTAATGTATCAGCCTGCTCCGGGCATGACTTACTATGAGCCATCAGTTTATATCTGTGGGTCAAGAATAGCGGTTGTCTCTAAGTTTATATACTTGGGTAGCACACTGAGTATGTCCGGTGCCCTGGATGATAAGGTATCGTTACGAATCAGCAGGGAAAGTGATGCCTTCGGAAAGTTGGACGGGTGTTTGTGGAGATGTCATGGGATCTTTCTGCCAACTAAGATTAAGGTTTATGCCGCATGCGTTCTCTCTACTCTTCTCTATGGTTGTGAAACTTGGACAACATACAGGGAGCATTTGAGACGTCTCGAGCGGTTTCACCAGATGTGCCTACGGCGAATCTTAGGTGTGAGTTGGCAGATGTATGTCAATGATGTGGAGGTGCTTGAGCGAACCTGAGCATTGAGGTTCACGTTATCAAGAATAGACGGAGATGGAGTGGACATGTGGTGAGGATGTTAGACAGTCGACTTCCGAAAAAACTCTTTTATGGCGAGCTCGCCGAGGGAAAACGTCTGGTTCAAAAGCCTAAATTCAGATTCAAGGATTGTTTAAGATCCACCTTAAAAAATATGAGATTGATGAAAGAACATGGGAGAGTCTTGCTTTGGATCGCGGAGGGTGGAGAAGGACCTTGCAGGGATGTGTGGGCAAGTTTGAGGCGGATCGAACCCAGTATGAGCGGCTGAAGCACGATATCCGGAAGGGGAGGGTAAACGTAACTGTGGATGTGAGGGGGGGCCAAATTGGTCTGGAGTGTGAGGTGTGTGGAAGAATATGTCTTAGCAGAGCTGGGCTTATGAGCCACCGACCTACTCATTGGCGCAGTGTGCCACAAAGCAGTCTTGAAATGCCAGAGTTAACCTGTGTTAACTGCGGGTGGAAGTACAAAACAGCAGGGGTTTGAAACGGCATTTGATCCTGCATAAAAAAACAATATCAAGAACGTGCTGCTAGTTGTACACATGTCTGTACAATGTGTGCCAAGGAATGTCAGAGTTTAGAAGGCCTTAAAAGCCACATTTGTGCAGCCCATCACTGAATGTTTTCGTGTTCCTATATACCTTTTTTGTGCTATATCGAGCGATGGCAATGTTCAAAAGCGAATTTGCTGCCATCATATACATATACAGTGTTATTAATTAAGTCCCTTGGACTAATCGGAAGTTAATTAGAGTTACTTCATTTGTACACTTACTGCCATGGCGTCTTTTGTAAATAAAGCCTGTATTCTTCGGGTCTCGTTCTTATCCATTCTGTATCACAATCATCCTATTGGGTTAACCCCCCAACATAACATGTTGTCAGAAGCTGGGTTACAAAGATATATTTTTTACTAAGATGAACCGAATTGGAATTAAGAATAAACAGTGGCATTTGTTTTTTCCATACGAGTTTAAAAAAGACGATCACATGCGTAGCCGCTAAACACGAAATGTAAGATAATTATCTCATACCGAGTCGATATTATTTAGCATGGAAGCTTCATCACAAGTTACACCATTAACAATATACTGGTCCAGTGCAAACCACGCCAAATCAATGGACAGATTTATTCGGCAAGTCATGCTTCATTTTGAAGGTCCGATACACAGCATTTACGATTTAGAATAATATATTGTGCTATCTGAGTGATGGGTGGTGACCTTAGGGGGTCATGGGATTTTAATACTGACTTGAATAGCACACCTGCAGTTTGGGGTTTAGCATGATTTGATTGGCTGAGGAAACTTTCCACCCCAACCACATCGGGTCGATGCGTTCGAAAATTAGTCAGATTACTTTTTTATTTCAAGGAGCACACATCGTGTGGAGATCCGCCGTTCCCTGAAGACATAACCCTTCCTCACCCTTATGACGCTGTCTGTGAAGAGAGATTGAGACTATTGAAGACTTAGTAATAACTGAACGATATTTGTAAAAACATTGTACATAAGTTCGTGAATTAATTCTCGTAAAATTTCACGTGTCTGTTTTTCTTTCTGTCTGCAGCTTCGATATTCGCTTTCAGCATACAGGATTCAATGTAACAACCCTCAGAGAAGGACCAGACGATCCGAACCGAGCTTCCAGACAAAACGGGATCTTAGCCAACTTCATCAGAAGAGGGGTTACAGGGAGCGATGACGTTAGTGGCAGAAGTCAGGATGGAATTAACTTTTTACAATGAAGGAGCGAAGGCCTTAGCAGCCCTCTCGGTGATGTTGATTGACAAAGAGATCAAGACACGATCCGGTCCAGGTAGTCTAAGGAAATTCCTGAAGGGTCGAAAAATTGGCTTGATTCTGGTTGATGTCACAAGAGGTCAACAACGGAAGATTAGAATATCCTTGAGTGACCTTTGGTCGAGATTAAATGAGAACTGTGAGAGTATGCCTGTAACTTGGGGAGCGAAAAATCGGAAATGAGATGATAGGTGGCCCCCATGACCCACCAGATACAGGGCTAGCAGGAAAGGAGAGTACCCTACCTCGAGAATAAGTTGATACGAGGGTATAGAGTTTTGTTCACTTATTTTGAAGTGACTATTCGTTGAGTTCTGACAAAAACAGAAGGCTTGACCTGTCCTGTGGAGGTGGAAGGTGAAACGTTGACAGCTCTGGTCGACACTAGAGCAGCTGTGTCTTTGATGGGTGTGGATATTTATGAGAGGCTGCATGATATGGAACCTTTGCAGCCCATGGATGTGGAGGACTCAGACCGATGATACGGACCTTAAAATCGAGGGGATAACCAACATACCCTTCAGACTGGGTGACCGAATAGTGTATGTCGCAAAGAATTTACAGAGAGAATTAACACTTGGTAATGACTGGTTACAGGGGGCGAGAATCAGTTTGGGACCACCTACTGACCATTTTTCCGGTGACAATCCCTTTGACCAAGGCTGGGTGAATGAAAGAAACGGTTTGCAAGGCATCCGAACCAAATATTCCCTTGGATGATATGGGCTCACATGATAAGGAAAGCCCGTTTAATGGCGAGAATTAAAGCTCGTCTGAAACTGGGGAAGACATTGGCTGATCTGGCAATAGACCGTTAAGAAAAAAAAAAGTAGAGAGAATAATAATAATAATAATAATAATAATAATAATAATAATAATAATAATAATAATAATAATAATAATAATACAGAGATATCCTATCCTGAGCACTCCTCAGAAAATTTTACGGGTTTTTTCTCTCTCTCTCTCTCTCTCTCTCTCTCTCTCTCTCTCTCTTCGACGGTGAATAGCATAAATTAATTTTGTAGTGAGAAAATACAGAGAAATAAGGGGTTTGATTTTAAGGAAAAAGAAGGCAGTGTTCACCATCCTCTCGGCGTGAGTGGTGTGGGAAGAGGGAGAGAGAGAAATAGCCAAGCTCCACTGTGTGAAGGGGGAGTATGGGCCTGTATGAGTCGCTGGTTGCTAATTTGGATGGTGTCAGTGAGAGGGAAGGCGAGTGGAGAGTAAAGAAGGCCGATGCACATGATAGCGTGACGTCACTATCAGATTCACTTGTAGGGATATGATCTAGGCTACCAGCAGCAGTTTCGTCTAGTTTTAAGTTTGCTATCTAACATGGTGTATTCTTGCGTTGTTACAAATTACCGGAGAAATTATCTAAAAGCCCTCAAAGTAAATATATTTTCTCAATTTGGATACGTGCCATTAGAAGGGAAAATTTTATTCCAACCAAATATAGTAAAGTAAGTAATGTTATTTGTTAATAATTAAATTTGAATTGACACATGTTCCCCAATTCTTAGTGGGTCGAGTTGTTGCCTGTTTTCAGTGTGTTTCATGTTGTTGAGGAAGCGCTGGTTAATGGCCCTCTCGCGCATGTCGGCGAGTTCCAACCATTCACGGCGAAATTTTGTGGGGTTTGGTAAGTGGTCATTCAGGGGACGAGCGAATAGAAGTTCTGATGGTGACGCACCTATGTCAGGTGGTGGTGTGTTGCGATGGAGTAGCAGTGCTTTTGCCACTTCATCCGTATCCAGTGAACCATTGGGGCTAACATTTGTTGTTAATATCCTCTTTATATGCTTGACAGCTGCCTCAGCTCTGCCATTGCTTTGTGGATAATATGCCGACGAGACTCGGAGGGATATGCCCCATGTTTTGAGAAATGTCCTCCACTCATCAGAGTTGTATGGGGGTCCACCGTCACAAGCAATTTCCTCCGGTACACCATAATTCACAAAATACCTGCGTAAGATGTTGCATACTGTGGAGATCCTGGTGTCTTGTTGCATTGAAGATACCTCTGTCCAACCTGAATATCTGTCAGCATATATCATATATTTCCGTCCCGCCATGTTGAAAATATCTGTTACTGTCGAGTGGAAAGGGTATTCTGGGTGGACAGGCTCCATTGCAGGTTCTTTATGGTTTGATGGGGCAATTTCATTACAGCGCTTGCACTGATTGCGCTTTGCCTGCAATTGTGCTCCCATACCAGGCCAAAAAAAAACGTTGTCTGGCGTTGCTTCTCATACTGTTGACCCCCTGGTGGCCAACATGGAGTTGGTCGATGAGTTCGCGACGTAGGTTTTTCGAAATTAATATGCGGCCTTCCTTGAATACTAGAGACTGAACTGTGTATAGGTCGCTTCGCATATTCCAAAACTCTTTCATATTTGGCTGTAGAAGATCCTTGTGTTCAGGGAATCCTTGTTCTATTGTTTCCACGAGGTTCATGTATTGGTGATCCATCGCGGCTTCTTGCTGTATGCGCACCATCTTGATAGGAGATGTTTCTTGGTTGTATTGGTTGTATGTGTTTGCAACGCTTCTTCCATGCTATCCAATTCCGCTGCTGCGACCTTGGTGGTATGTGTAGGGATACGGGACATGGCATTTGCTCCACCATTGGCGTCGCCTGGTATTGATATAGCCCTGAATTGGTACATCAGGGTCTGCTCTCTGATATCTAAAATCCTGGGATATTTTATTTCGTCCAAGCTACGATCATTGAATATCGGCACAAGGGGTTTGTGATCAATAGCAAGTATCAGGTGGGGGCAGCCTAAAACAAACATTTTGCAGCTTTCCAATCCAAACTTTATAGCTAAAGCTTCCCCTTCAATTGGTGCATACCGGTTCTCAGCAGGTCTAGTGAATCGGGAGCCAGCTTTCCAATGTCCTGGCCCACAACGGTGGTCCATTGTGGACGGGCATGCACAATGTTTTTGGAGTAGGGTAAATCCTATTCCTGTTCGACTCCAGTCTGTAGTCAGACATGTTGGGCGATTTATTTCGAATGTTCGAACGCCATCCCGGATATTTTCTAGGATTGTTTCCTTGGATTGCTGGAAGAGTTGTTCTAATGTATCGTCTCAGTAAAACCTGCTGTTATGTTTCAGTAGTTCTCTGAAGGGTGACATGATGGGTGCTTGGGCAAACGCATATGAAACTTGGTTAATCAAACCAAAGAAAGATCTAACTCCTGTAATGTTTGTCGGTGATGGGAAGTTTCTGATGCCCTCAAGTAATTTTTGAGATGGTTTGTACCCTGTTAAGCTGATGTCGAAGCCAGCAAACTCTACATTTTCTTTTGCGAATTGGAATTTTTCTGGGTTAAATACTATTCCATTTTCAGCACATAGTATGATGTATCTAACGGTGTGCAAAAAGGATAGTGCCATATCATCATCCCACAAGATAGAGTCGTCCACACAGCGAGCAACACGAGGGAAACCTTCTGTAATGGTGTCGAATCTCTTTGTGTAACCATCATTGGACGCTTGGAAACCTTGGGGGGCTCGCAAATACCTGTATCTGCCCCATTCTGTTATGAAAGTGGTGGCATCCCGTGCCTTTACAGCCAGAGGAACACTGTGATATCCGTTCCAGGCATCCAGAATAGTTTTCTTTTTTCCTGGGGGTATGGTATTGACAAGATTGAATGGGGAGGGTGTGTGGTGTGTTTCTCGTCTTGTCATTGCATTTAAATTTTGGAGGTCGACCGTTCTACGTGGGCTGGGCACGGTGATCATTCTCGAACACCATGTCGTTGGTGTCCCTGCTGGCACTGGTTCAATGATGTTCAGTGCTACGTCTGCATCAAGCTGGGATTTGACAGCTTCTTTCCAGTGGTGAGGGACAGGGATTGGTTTGTGAACAGCCTTAGGTTGGTGGTTGTCGAGGAATGTGATAGTAAGCGGTTCTCCGGTCATGGTCTGCAATTTCTGGTGTGTACATGTATTAAATGCACTGCTGGCAAAATAGCATTTGATCCAGCTCTCTATCTCTCCTCGATATTTCGGTGTGGCAGGAAACGGAAGCTTGTCTGGCAGTGGTGGGCATGGTGATCTGTATGGGCATCCGCATGGGGCTAACATTCGGTCAGTTGGTTTGTGATCCATCTTCGTTGTAGCTACCAGACTATTAATTTGTGCTGGAAAGTCGTCGTTGATAATTTTGAGTTTTTTCAGGGCCGTTTGTGATATATACAGGCCCTTAACCCTTGGGCTGATGTATATCACCTCCGAACATGTTGCCTTACCGAGTGACATCGTGGCAATTAAGGCCCCCTTAATGGGCAGGTTATCATCATTAACGGCGCGTAACCGATGTCTGGTGCGCAGCAGATGTTCAGAAGTTCACCCCAGATTGTTCAATAAGTCCACACCAGCTGTACTTGTCTGAGCTCCTGTGTCTGCCAAAGCGAGCAATTGGACGGGTTGGTGTTTCATATTTATATGTCTGTGTGGAGAAATGCGTGACTTACCTGGATAGACCACGTGCGGGTCGGTCACCAAAAATAAATAAAAAGAAAGAAAAGAAATGGTCAAGACTCTTATTTATAGAGTAGTGATCACGTGAGTTAGAAGAATATGCAAATAGAGGTGAACGATTTTGCGATATAAAAAGCCTGTGTTGTTAAGAGGAGGGGCAGACTGTTGGCAGAAGTCAGTGCTGTCAGACGTGCTTTAGAGTTTTGTTATTATATGCTGTGTTCGATTGTTGGGAGAGAGAAAAGAGAAGAGGAGGAACCAAGAAGACATTCTGCAGATACTTGACTTTGTGTTGGTTTTAAGCTATCTCGGCGCTTGGTGTGCGGTTACTAACAATGGACAGATTCGACATTCGCTTAATACCCGAGTTCGACGGATCTACCACTGGACCGGCTGTCGTTGAATGGATTGAAAAGGCAGAGAAAATCTGTAAACTGTGCAAAATTAAAGAACCAGCCACAGTTATCCCTTTGAGGCTAACCGGAGGGGCCTATGCAGTCTACCAACAACTCGGGGATGAACCAGACTGGGATGAAATCAAGCAGAGCCTGTATACAGCGTTTGGTACAGATCCATTTGTTGCGTGGCAACAGTTCACGAGCCGGACACTTCAACCCAAGGAAACAGTCGACGTGTACCTAGCCGACCTGCGAAAATTATCTGTACCGTTTGGTGGGGTCAACGATAAAATATTAAGCTGTGCTTTTTTGGTAGGCCTACCCGAGGAGGTCAGTAAACTGTTGCGGGCATCATCAAGAATCGATGAATTGTCAACTGATGAGTTATTGGCCCGAGCTCGAAACATCTGTAAGGAACAGGAACCAATTGCAGCAGCAGCTCGTTTTCAACATGGAGGCAATGTGGACTCTCTTCCAGATAGTAATAAGCATGCCACCCCAGTGTGCTATAAATGTGGAGAGGCCAATCATTTTGCTAAAGAGTGCCGGAGTGATAGGAGAGGTGTATATCCACAATCAAAGAGACCAGTGCAATGCTATCGCTGCAATAAGTTTGGGCACATATCTCGCAACTGTTCGGGAAACGAAGTTGGGGGCAAGGTACTATCGCTACCCTTGCCCCCTGCCAACCAATAAACACAGGATTGCCTGTCATTAGCGTTAAACTTGATGATGTGCAGTGTTCAGCACTTATAGACACGGGGTGTTCCCGGTCTATAGTTAGTGCCCATTGCTGTCCGGTGTGGCGGAGGAACCCAGTTGGCGTTATGACCATCAATGGCTTATCACGGGTATGTTGTGGTGAAGGGACAGTCACAATCTGCACTGAGAAGGGTGACACAGCTAAAGTTGACGTTCTGGTGATGCAGGAGAAACCCCTTGGCTACGACATGTTGCTTGGAATTGATGCAATACAAGCACTAGGAGGCGTTACAATCACAGCAGCTAGAGGTATCAGGCTTGGAGAAGGGAAAGACGTCTGTGCAGCCATGTCGATTGAAGAAAAGGACTTCTGTGCTACATTTGATGACAACGAAAGGGTGTGGACTGCAAAGTGGAAATGGGCCATGGGCCAGGAACCAGATCGGCTGTGCAACACGATTCCAGAGTATTCAGTTTCTACCAAGAATAGGGCCGCATATGAAGAAGAACTTCAGATGTGGATTGACAACGGTTGGTTAATACCATACCCACAGGAACGTCTGGGACCACCCAAGGGATTAATTCCGCTCATGGCTGTTGAACAACCTACCAAAGAAAAAATTCGTCCCGTAATGGATTACCGAGAGTTGAATCGGCATGTTGATGCGTTTACCGGAAACGCAGATGTGTGCGCTGCTAAACTGAGAGAGTGGCGTCAAAAAGAGAGCAATGTAGCACTTCTGGATCTAAAGAGGGCCTACCTGCAGATACGTGTCCATGAGTCATTATGGCCGTTTCAGACAGTACTACTCAAGGGAAAACTATATTGTTTGACACGTTTGGGTTTTGGCCTAAACGTAGCACCCTTGATTATGACAACCATTATTAAAACTGTTTTGATGCAGGATGAGACCACAGCAAAAGCTGCTTCAGCCTACATAGATGACATCTATGTTAATGAGGACATAATGTCTGCGGATGCAGTTCGAATAAAACTGAAAGCGTTTGGGTTAATAAGCAAAGACCCTAAGCGCCTAAAGGATGGAGTGCCCGTGCTAGGCCTCGAGGTCTGGGAGGAGGGCAATACGTTGCGATGGAAACGAGGGAGCCCACTTCCAAAGTTACCCAATGTATTAACAAGACGTACTGTGTTTTCTATCTGTGGTAAATTGGTAGGACATCTACCTGTCTGTGGATGGCTCCGATCGGCAACAGGAGTGGTGAAAAGACGAGTGACTACAGTAACAAAAGGATGGGACGATGTTGCGGATGATGATTCTCTCCAACAAATGATGGCTGAAATGTTGTCCAGAGTGCATAGGAATGACCCTGCCCGGGGTGAGTGGCAAGTGTCTGGAAACGAACTAAATGCATGGGTTGACGCAAGTTCGTTGGCTACAGGTGTCGTGTTGGAACAACTAGGTGTTGTTGTGGAAGATGCATGCTGGCTTCGTCCGAAAAATGATGCCCAACATATAAATTTGGCAGAACTTGATGCCACGTTAAAAGGTCTTAATCTCGCATTGCAATGGCAGACTAATGTTGTGCATCTCCACACTGACTCATTGTGTGTTTACCATTGGTTAACCGACACCTTGACTGGAAAGGCTCGAGTTAAGACTAGAGCTGCAAGTGAAATGCTAGTACGAAGGAGACTAGCAATAATTAAGCGTCTAGTTGACGAATACAGCTTGCAGGTAGACATTACGTTAGTCTCGTCGATGCAGAATTTGGCTGATAGCTTGACTCGAGTACCAAAGAGGTGGATCGATGCAATGAGGCAGGGATCCGATCTTCAACAACAAACATGCGCGACTGTAACGGATCAATTAACACCTGACCAGATCCGTATGATACACCAGCAGATTGGACATCCTGGAATTCAGAGGACTGCATATTTTGTCCGAAGAGTATGCCCTGCAACTACAAAAGCATCAGTGAAAGCAGCCATACGTTCGTGTGAAGAGTGTCAGAGAATTGATCCGGCACCATCCCAATGGCAAAAAGGGAAGCTCGAGGTGGAGGGCAACTGGCAGCGAGTAGGGATGGACATAACACATTATGGGGGCAAACATTTTTTGACCATGACGGATTGTGGCCCGACGCGTTTCACAATATGGCGCCTGTTGACACGACAGGATGCAGCCAGCATTATACAACAGTTGAGAGCCGTCTTTTTTGAACGTGGTGCCCCGATTGAAATTCTGACTGATAATGCCGCCACATTTCGATGTCAAGAATTTCAGAAATTCGTGCACGAATGGGGGATTAAAATGCATTATCGGTGTGCATATTATCCCGAGGGTAATGGTATAGCAGAACGGTGTCACCGCACCATCAAAAGAATTGCAGCCAGGACGCAGTGCTCTATTCCAGAAGCTGTGTACTGGTATAATATAACACCCAAGGACAATGCAACACCAGCAACTGCACCAGCCAATGGGATTTACCAATATGAACAGCGTGTGAAAGGAGTTGATGCCATACCATCAGTGGTGAGTGTTGTCAATACACCATATCAGGTGAGAGACCTTGTTTGGATAAAACCCCCAAATGCTGGGTGCACTACGAAATTTTTCCGGGGAAAAATAGATGAAATCATAAGTCCTCAGACCATGTTGATTGGTGGCATACCACGTCACGTAAAAGATATCCGCCCTTGTTATACCTCTTCTGATTCTGAGGACGATGAGGAGGATCACACACCGTTCAGAGATGATCCTGATCACTTACTGCCCCTTCAGGTGAGCATAGAAACACCACCAACAGAACCAGATGAGGGAATGATGGGACATACTGATGACAATAGTGAGGAGAGCGATGGACACAAGGAAGTAATGCCTCATCGAAATACTCGACAGAGACGAATACTGCCCACCCCCCGTGATTGCGAAACCCAGCGAGAAGGGATGATGGAGCATACCGAGGAGATGACGCCTCCGATTCTTCGGAGAAGTACCCGACAAAGACGGATACTGCCCCCCTGCCCTGATTGTGAGACACCGCCTATGGAACCACGAGACGGGATAATGGAACAGACTGGTAGTAATGATGGTGGTAATGAAGAAAACAGCAATGAGGAAGTGCTTCTTCGAAGGAGTACCCGCCAACGACGATTGCCCGCATGTCCTGTTTGTGATCATGAGATCAGGGGGGAGTGTGGAGAAATGCGTGACTTACCTGGATAGACCACGTGCGGGTCGGTCACCAAAAATAAATAAAAAGAAAGAAAAGAAATGGTCAAGACTCTTATTTATAGAGTAGTGATCACGTGAGTTAGAAGAATATGCAAATAGAGGTGAACGATTTTGCGATATAAAAAGCCTGTGTTGTTAAGAGGAGGGGCAGACTGTTGGCAGAAGTCAGTGCTGTCAGACGTGCTTTAGAGTTTTGTTATTATATGCTGTGTTCGATTGTTGGGAGAGAGAAAAGAGAAGAGGAGGAACCAAGAAGACATTCTGCAGATACTTGACTTTGTGTTGGTTTTAGTCTGAATCGTCCGAGATGTTGGTGGGCCTTTGTATCTAATGTGATAGTAACATTGAAAAATGGAGGTGGCTCTGGTCGGCTTGGTGTGAACTTGTTGTTGATCCATGACTCATGCGGGATCCCCTCTTCTTCCTCTAGTCATTTAGGCTGCACAGTCATTGTTGATATGAACGAAGAATCTTCATCTTGGCTGTCATTTGGGTAGTCTCCCATTATGGCATTTGACGATGCTGTGACATGGCATGTGGTTGAGAAGTGGTTCTCTTTGCCACATTTGTGGCATGATTTGCCCCAAGCGGGGCATTGCCTTCGTCCTTTTGGGTGTGCCTTGTGTCCACAACCTTTGCATTTGCCATTATCATTTTTGGTCTTGTCTGGTGGTGGAAACTTTCTTGATGACGCAGATTTAAATTGGGCCACTTGTGTGATCTCTGCTGGTCGGAAGTAATTTGATGCTCTTGCGGTAGATTCTAGAGTCAAGAGACGTCTAGTTAAGTCATTTAGAGTTGGCAGGGACGTAATCTCTGCTAAAATTTTGCTCTGGTGGGAGGTGTCCCGTAATCCGGCAATGATTTGAGATTTGACCATGTCTTCGGAAAATGACATTGTACATTGCTGGTTGCCACAATTGAAAGCGCAGAGCATCGCTTGTGATTTCAACCGGGAAATAAAGGATGTGATAGTCTCCCCATCATAATTTGCCTCATTACAAAGAACTGCTGACGGTATACCTCGGGATGGACGGTTTTCACGGCAACGGATTTAATATATTCCAGCAGCTGCTCCTCTATAGCATTATGCAGGGCATCCGGACCAATAAAATTGAATAACATCTCATTGACAGATGAATTGCATGCAGATCGTAACTCATTCCGGATTTCTGTGGGGTCGTTAAGTTGTGTCATCTCCTTATAACGAAGCCATGCATCCTTAAAAATGATCCATTTATTGTCTGACGAGTCAGGTTCTATTACTGGTCGCTCGGGCTTCACACGTGAATGGCGCGACAATGGGGTGGGGGCGTGTTGCCCGGTGGGCAGAAGGCGTGCCATGAGGTTCGTCATCTGTTCTTGCATGGTGAGTTGTTGTTGCATTTGTAACATGAAAGAAATTGGGTCGATTTCGGCATATTTTGGTGAAGCTTCGTTTGGGTTAGACATATTTGTGTTTAACTAGAGTGTCAAAAAGTATTGAATATGTATACTGACTGGATATTAAAAACAAAACAAACAAAGAAACGAAAACAATTTACCACGTGGTGAGGGTGCGTCCTTCATCGTTCATACGTATTTTCATGTTTTATTTTTAGGATGGGTCGTTGTATTTTTCCTTTGTTTCGTAATTTTTGTTTTTATCCGACTCCTGACACCATGTATAATTAAGAGGGAAGGACTTCACTCATAAGGGAAAGACAACAAGACACAGTAGTTAGCCTCGATAAGCGGCGTACATGTGTACCTTTATTGGGTCCGGCATGACAGTATCTTTTTCTCTCTCCTTCCTGGAGAGCTCGGGTTAAGGGTACATAACTCAGTGTTATGTTTACAACCTCATCAACTGCATCGACTCTCTCACAGTCGCTCATCCTCAAAATCCTCCGAATAAGTTAAGTATTCTGATTAATTTCATCTTACCGAAGGTCTATTCTCTTAGATCTCACTGTTCAACATTCGAGAGGGCTATTAGCATCCTTCAAGCAACCTATGTAAAACCGGTAAATTCTGTGTTTGCTCGTCACCTTCTCGCCACTAGGAAACAAAATCAAGGTGAATCTATTGATCAGTTTCTCCTAAAACTAAAGAATCTTTCTAAGGATTGTACATTTGAAGACGTTACTGCCTCTCAACATGCGGAGCTAGCGATACGTGACGCATTTATCACAGGTCTCACTTCCTCAACTATTAGGCAGAGATTACTTGAAAGTTTTGAAATTAACCTAGATCATGCCGTAGCAACTGCACGAAGTCTAGAAATGGCCCAACATAATGCAGCAGCTTATGACACATCAATTGTAGCAAAGGCATCTATTCATGCAGATGAATCTGAAAATAACTCTAGTTTGGAACTAACTAATGAATGTGCTGCTGTTTCCAAAAATAATCAGGCGACTCACTTCGCCAAATGCCAATTTTGTGGACGAGAAAATCATTCTCGAAATATTTGCCCAGCTCGGAATGCTGACTGCCTTAAATGTGGAAAGAGGGGCCACTTCTCTAAAGTCTGCCGATCTAAAATAAAACAAACAACTTATAATACCAGGACTAGTTCTGCATATATTGCCCTCACTGCGTCATCCCAATGCACTCCATGCACACAATATTCTGTAGTAAATGCAACAATTAATAGTACCTGTTTGAAAGCTATGGTAGACAGTGGAAGCACTCATAACTTTATACGAATGAACATCGTGAGATCACTCGGCCTTAGTATATTACCTTCTAATGATACGGTAAGCATGGCTTCCTCGAATCTCACGAGCAAAACCTTAGGACACTGTGTTGCGTCCATCGCTGTTAATGGACAAATTTACACTAATATGCGTCTATCTATCCTTCCCAACTTGTGTGCTCCAATTATACTAGGACAAGAGTTCATGCAATTGCATAACCGGGTGGAATTCCGTTATAACGGAAAGATACCATCTTTACAGATTTGTAACGTCACTCAGATGAAAATCGAGCCACCGTCTCTTTTTGCTAATTTAGCAAAGAATTGTAAACCCATCGCAACAAAAAGCAGAAACTACTCAGCATCGGACTGCGAATTTATCCGGAATGAGATACAAAAATTATTAAAAGAAGGTATCATAATCAAATCGAATTCCCCATGGAGAGCCCAAGTACTAGTAACTATAAATGAAAGACATAAGATATAATGGTCGTTGACTATTCTGCAACTATAAATCGGTTTACACTTTTGGATGCTTTTCCGCTTCCCAAAATTTCGGATATCATACGCCAACTATCACAGTACAAAATTTTCAATAAGTTGGACCTGAAGTCTGCATATTATCAATGCCCTATACGTAGAGACGAGAGAATTTACACAGCATTTGAAGCTGACGGAGGACTATACGAGTTTTCTAGGCTACCTTTTGGGCTAACGAACTCAGTAGCTGTGTTTCAACGTATTATGCATAATCTGATTCAAGAACATGAACTCCAAGGTACATTTGCCTACATTGATGACATTGTCATCGGAGGAAAAACTAATAAAGAATTAAACGAAAATATGGAAGCTTTTAGAAAGGTTATCAACCGTCTCAACTTGCAACTAAACCCTGTAAAATGTGAATATGGTATAACCAAACTAAAGTTTCTAGGGCACTTATTGGAAAATGGAACAATCAGTCCTGATCCAGACAGACTTACACCACTAAATGAATTACCGATTCCAAACTGCAGTAAGTCACTCAGGCGGGCTCTAGGTCTCTTCTCATACTATTCACCATGGATAGAGAATTTCTCAGATAGGAGTTCACCTTTATTAAACATTACGTCCTTTCCTATCACTGAGAAACTCAAAAATCAATTTCAAGCCATGAAAGATGAAATTTGCAAGGCTTCGGTTGCAGCCATTGAGGATGAAGTTCCTTTTACGATAGAAACTGATGCATCTGCGACAGCATTAGCAGCCTGCCTTTCCCAGAATGGACGCCCAGTAGCATATTTTTCCAGAACCCTAACGCAGTCAGAGCGTCGACATTCAGCAGTGGAACGTGAATCGGCAGCCATTGTAGAATCTGTGCGTAAATGGCGTGACCTCTTACTCGGTCGGCACTTTACCATTATTACTGACCAGCAGGCTGCATCATTTATGTTCAACACGCAGACACCAAATCGTATTAAAAACGATAAACTGCTTCGGTGGAGACTTGAACTTTCAAACTATTCTTATGAGATAAGTATATAGACCAGGTTCTCTTAATAACTCTGCAGATACCCTTTCTCGATCATGCTCTGCTTCGCGCTCATTATCACTAAAGGACCTGCACGCAGCACTTTGTCATCCTGGAGTAGCGAGACTCTATCACTTTGTGAGGCAGAAGAATCTACCATTCTCCATGGAAGATGCTAAGCGCACCTGCGCTGAATGTCAAATATGTGCTGAACTAAAACCAAGGTTCTTCAAACCTCCATCAGGTCGATTAATCCATTCCCGATCCCCCTTTGAACGTCTTTCAATAGATTTCATGGGATCGAAACCATCTACGAATAATCTCAAATACCTACTCGTGATTGTGGATGAATATTCACGCTATCCTTTTGTCTATCCATATCAGGACATATCAACAAAAACTGCTATAAATTGTCTCCAGAATTTATTTACCATTTTTGGCTGCCCAGATTCCATCCATAGTGATCGAGGAAGTCAGTTTATTTCATGTGAACTAAAAGAGTTTCTCTGGCAACATGGAGTTGTGATTACCCATTCAACTCCATACCATCCCATCGGCAATGGACAATGCGAGAGTAAATGGCACAATTTGGAAAACGATCAAACTTGCACTCAAAACCAGGCAATTGGACGAACGTCACTGGCATGAAGTACTCGACATAGCTTTGCACTCTATTCGATCGCTACTGTGTACAGCAACTAACTCAACCCCACACGAGATAATGTTTAACTTTTCCAGAAGGTCGGGCACCGGATATACCTTACCCGAGTGGCTGCAAGGAGGGCCGGCCCTCCTTAGGAAGTTTGTCCGCCAACACAAGTCAGATCCCCTAGTGGAACCAGTAGATATAATATCTGCAACTCTCAACTTTGCCAGAATTCGTTTCCCTGACGGCCATCAGTCAACAGTCTCAACAGAAGACCTAGCCCCCACTCCTGTCACTGACCCCTCCTCTACAAACTTGGAATCTCCTGTCTCCCCTGACCATGGTACATCACCAGATTCTACTACTCCATCAAACATCCGCGAACCAGAGTTTATTGATCAACAGGAGACCCCAAAGAATAATACCTCATCAAATGGAGAATCCTTCTCTTCAGTCGACAAAACAAAGTGTTTAGAAATAGAAGAGCAGCAGCAACAGTTTGACTCGAAGAAGGGCGTTTTCAAATTTCTTCCAGAAGCAACAAAAAGGGGAAGGAAGATCACCTGCAACCCGAAATATAAATAAAATGTGGTGGAGAGTGTTGTGAGTTTAGAACGCTAGTGCGCATGCGCACCAGATGTTTACAAATAGAACGAAATTGGCGCCTTTTCCCAGCTTAGTTGTTCGTTATCGACCATGTTGTTGTACCTGCTGAATTTTATGTTGAATAAAACCTTTCTAATATCTTAAAAGGTCTTTATTTTTCATTACAAACTATACAAAATACTATTAAAAACCCGCCGAATATATGTCAACCTATGTCACGGTAACATATATTGAGCGAGTTTTTAACAATATTTTATTCGGTTTTTTATTTATAACACCTTTTCTCAAACTTACCGTGTTAAAGAAAGAATCAGACGCCATCTTGAATGTTCCAATACATCGGTAAACACTGTATGCTTTTCGAGCTGAATAAACATATTACATTGAATAAAAACACGAAAAATATATCCAGTTTGGTAGAAAAGTAACTTATCTTGCCTTTGATAACATTTATTTGTTATATATTTGTTTTTTGACAACTTTTTCGAATCTATGTGTACAGTAATACAAATCCTACAAATAAATAATTTTTACATGAGAATAATTGTCAAAATGTTTTTTTAATAATAAATAAAATCTTTCATTGAGTATTGTTGGAATTTTTTTTTGTACCCATAATGGTGCATCCCCCCTGTTTACATTTATTATTGTTTATCTGGTTCTTATATATGATTTTTTGTGTTTTATATCCATTATGCTTTTTAGTTTCGTATATTTTCGGTTTGTGCGAAACTCCCTTTAATTTGGAGAAAAAAGAAATGCTAGCTCTGTGATGTCGTCACGAGCTCAGCGCGTATTTCGCCCTCTTTTGAAATTCTGCTGTCGAGGAGAGAGACCATGTTCTTTTCCCGGCGCTGAAGATGGAATTTTGAAGAGCCCTCCTTGAAAGAAGTAAACCCGGCTGTGACGAGACAGGCTTCTGGAAATTAACTACGTGGCTGCGGTCCTGCACGTATTTATTTTATTATTATTTTACAAGGAGTGGAATTTAAAGAAAATACCTTTTACGTGACAAGGTATTATGGAATTTCCTATCCGGACAAGCGACCAGGTCTTGCTCCTGTAATACATGTGTGTCTACGGTTTTCACGCAGGAAAGGAAAATTCTCAAAGAACTTTAAACAAAAAAAAAGGAAAAAGGCCACTTGCCTGACAGGTTTTCAATTGTGAGTACGCTCCTGAAATTAACTTCATATGCGAGTGTGAATGGGAGATAGTACTATTTTGTATATTCTTGTTGTATTCGTAATGGATACGCACAACTTTTTTATAAGAACCAGCAGTGTCGTTATTTTTTCTTTGCATGTTACTTTTTCATTTTAAGTTACATTGGCGTTTTAAGTTTAATGCCCGCAAAGGGAAAAATTTGCAACTTATTGTAAATAAAGTCTCTTCTTCGTTTTAAAGCAAGACATTTATATTTCATTCTTTACCACCCCCCTCCTTTGTTTCATGCTTTTTTTTTTCAGCTTAGTTACTTTAGCGTCGAATTTATCTGGAAGCAGGATAAATTCCGACATTTTGCAAATTTTCTTTCGTTTATTTAAAGGTAGTTTAGAAAATTTCTGCCTTAATTTGTGGGCACTTTGCAAATTGTTTCCCGACAATTTGCAAATTGTTCTTGTAAGTAGTTGGGAAATTTCTTTTATTTGAAAGCATTGGGCCAATTTTGTCACATATTAAATCCATTAGGCAAATTTATTATTCCCTTTCTTGGAACCCTTTGAAAATTAAGTATATTTCCTTTTTTATCGAGATACGCTAGTCTCTTTCGGTAAATGCATTTCGCAAACTTTATATTAAGTACATTTAGCCATTTTTTTGTCCGTTATCGTGTAACCTTTTCTAATAGAGATACGCTTTAATTCACTTTCTTTCTAGTTAGGATTGAAATTTCTGTTAACTTCGCTACTTGACGCTATCAGCGTCACTTATATTCGTTCGACCACTGTAAATTGTTTCCGTTATTTGAAGGCATTTTACGAACTCGTATTCCTTTATTTCAGAATACTTTTCAAACTAAGTGGTCAGTTATCTCAAATAATTTAGCGAACCTAGTTACTAAGCCTTTTATGATACGACGCATATGCCACTTCCTATTTCGAGACGCGTTTCTGTCACTTCCTCGTCCACTACACGTCTTATTGATGCCTTCCCTCCCCACTTGTAATTTAGCGCGTCTGTTAACGCTCTCCTTAAAATATTTGAGGACTGCTATGTCCGGAATTTAGAAAGCGTGTAATGTAATTTAGTGTTTCCAACATTCGTCTTTCGCTTAATGAAAATTCCCGAATTTAGCATTTATGTGCGTCTAGTGTCTTTATTTATATCTGAGTAATATTTTACGAACTTTTCATAAATATTTTTCTTAATGAAAAGATTAAGCAATAAGTATACACTTTCCTTTTTTCTGTTCTTTAGAATTGAAGTTGTAAATTTCGTAAACCTCCTTCGGTATATAATTTATATTTTACCTGCTTTAGTTGAATTTCCACGGGTATTGCGAGTTACGGTGGGAGAAACTATAGTATTTTCTGTGCCTAGTCAGCGAATAAGAAATTCTACTAGACTGAGGTAATTTTATTTTTCGTCCTAATTCAGCGTGTTCCATATTTTTCGGAAGCTGGATTTTCCCCACTTTTAGAAACGACTTTTATCTAATTATACCCTCGTGGGGAGCCTAGTAAATAGAGACACTGTGTCCCAAACCGGTTAGGTATATGTTGGTATTTTTCCACAATATATTAAAAAAAAAAGGAATAAGTATATACCCCACTATTTGATTTAATGAACTCGTGCGTTCTCTCACATGTGTTAAATGTTTCCGGGTTGTGAATTAACCGGACAACATTATTAGAAATATTTTATACGTTGAAGATATTTATTATTTTTCTATAGCGGATTTATACCCATTTGCTTTGCAGACCGTTATTCTAAGAGTTTGTGAAAAGACAAGCCCCCTTTTTCTTTCTTAGCCCGTATTTGCATTTGGTTATTTGAATTCCTTTGAAGATACACATGTGACATAGTGGCATGTACCCTTCCCCGACGTAGTTGTATATTTAAACTCTCTTTCCACTTTTTTCCTATGTCGTATTCAGTGAGGATATTGCTGTAAGCGTGTTAACGCTATTATTCATTTCCAGTGAATTAACTTCCATATAGAAGTTTGAATTTTAAATTCACTTAATTTGAATTTAAGTCATAGTGACTCTTTTAATTTGTAACTGGGGATTGTATCCCTTGATATTTTCACGGCTAAATATGCTGTATTGGTCTTGTTTTGTTTGTGCTATGAGGAAGGAATTTTATGCAAATATCTTTGTAACCTTTGTGTGTGCATTTTTTTGTGTATAATTCTCGAACGCCTATTTTTTGTATTTGTTTGGATTTATTCCATATTTTTGAAAGAAAAAGAAAAACGCTGCACGATGTTGGTCACTCGTTCTTCCGGATTCCTTGTAAAGAAACGAAAGTTTTATTTGGGGAAAGTTATCGCCGTCTTGGATTTGTTGCGGTTGCAGAGGGAATTACCCCAGCCTTATTTTATGACGATGAAGGCCGATGTCGATGAATGGTTGTCATCGGTAGATGATATTACAGAGTTGTTGGGTGATCGTTCCTTACGTGAGGACGTGGACTGTTCGCTAGTAGAAGCGGATGCTATTAATGTTGTAGTGTTCTCGTCCCAGGTTCGATTCATTCTTTCGAGGTTGGCATATGGTGTGGAGTGTGATTCCTTGTGCAGCCCTGAGATATTTTAAACCCCTAGGGAGATGCTTGGCGAGTTTCCGACTAAGCCCGAATGTCCAGACTCTGAAAACTGTTTGCTGAGTGCTGGCAAGTTTGGCTTGGAAGATGTTGTATCACAGTCTGAAAGCAGTGTTGCAAGTGCCACTTCAGAGGATCTGCGTAGTCAGGCGCTGAAGTTCGATTTTTCTGGCGGGCAGTTTGCCTGTAGTATTTTAAAGAAGGTATTGGGAGTGAGATTCCCAGGTATCATGAATGATACCACTCGTGTCCACGACTTGTTAAGTGTGGGCATGAATATTATGAAATTTATGGAGGGATTTCCATGGGATGTTGGAATTGTTTTGCCCTCTAACCATGTGAGTTCGAAAACTCGCATAAGTGGTTATCGTCCACAACCTTGTCAGAATACCCAGGAACTTAATCATGACGGTGGGATATTACTCCGGTCATGTGGTTCTGACAATGGTCAGTGGTTGAAGGACAGGAGTCTATCCTGTGTGGAAGTGCAAGCTTTGTGCACTTCTTTAAGTGCTAATGTTATCACTGGGAGAGAAATTCTCCATCAAGGGTATAGAACAGAAAGCACTATATCCACCTGTGAAGGTATAAAAACCAAGAGGAGAATGGTTTTTGAAGAGTTACGTGAACTCAAGTTGGACTGGGGCGTCCAGATTCAGGTTGAGTGTAACTCGATAAAGAATCCCATGAGGGATCCTGTTGAATTTGCTGACTACATGGTGTGTAGTTCAGCTTCTCCGAGTTCCTACGGGAGTGTAGGATATGTTGTGCAGAAATCACTTGCAGAACCTTCATTCTGTGAAGTTGCTCCTTTAAGTAGGACGGTTCCTGCTTGGGAGTCACATGGGAGGTGTTTTTGTTTTTGAATATTTTGTGGAGATCTGCTTTGACGTAGCTTACTGCAGTATTGCAAGAGCTATCGGAGTCAAGCTTGATTTGTCCAGGGGTGTTTCTGAGGCGCTCAGAACCATCCTATACTTAGTTAGAAATGATTTTTCTAATGCTGAGATGTTTGTTTCAGTGCTGAACACAAGATTGGATCTCTCCTTGATAGGAGTCTTCCATAAATATTACATCTCAAGCTACCTAGGTGTTTCTGACACCTATACTCAACTTTGTTTGTTTAGCTATATGTATATAGCTATGAAAGCGTTTAAAACTGCAATTGCCTTGAATAATTTGTGCAAAATTTGGGTTGCAGTTTTATTTTATTTCACCGAGTTGAAGAACTCGTTCAAGCATAGGGTTGATTGGATTCGCCCCTTTTGTAGCACCGGTGTTGATCTCACTGGGCTCTTGTGGTTACGAGGGAGCTGAGATATTTTGGTGTACACCAGAGATAATAGAAGGATGAGGAGGTTGGATGGTAAGTGAACTTCTCAAGCCTTTATACTCTTATGTGCTAATAGTTGATTACCTGGCAAAATATTCTCTGTTCAAACTTCTGTTGCAACCTAGCATCAGTTTTAATTTTTTAATTTAGTTATGTACTCCTCTGTTCTAACCTAAAACATGAATGTTTTCATGTGAAATTTTGTAGAATAAGCCTATTTGAATTTTTCTGCTTTTTTGTTCGAATGTGTTTCCTGGAGAGCTCCTGACCATGCATTGTGTAGTATATGTATGTATATATAAAGAAAAACTTTTTGTATTGTAAATTTTACAGGTGTCATCCAACTGTAGGTTGACTGCCATTTCCTGTTGGGGGAGAATGTTGGAATTTTTTTTGTACCCATAATGGTGCATCCCCCCTGTTTACATTTATTATTGTTTATCTGGTTCTTATATATGATTTTTTGTGTTTTATATCCATTATGCTTTTTAGTTTCGTATATTTTCGGTTTGTGCGAAACTCCCTTCAATTTGGAGAAAAAAGAAATGCTAGCTCTGTGATGACGTCACGAGCTCAGCGCGTATTTCGCCCTCTTTTGAAATTCTGCTGTCGAGGAGAGAGACCGTGTTCTTTTCCCGGCGCTGAAGATGGAATTTTGAAGAGCCCTCCTTGAAAGAAGTAAACCCGGCTGTGACGAGACAGGCTTCTGGAAATTAACTACGTGGCTGCGGTCCTGCACGTATTTATTTTATTATTATTTTACAAGGAGTGGAATTTAAAGAAAATACCTTTTACGTGACAAGGTATTATGGAATTTCCTATCCGGACAAGCGACCAGGTCTTGCTCCTGTAATACATGTGTGTCTACGGTTTTCACGCAGGAAAGGAAAATTCTCAAAGAACTTTAAACAAAAAAAAAGGAAAAAGGCCACTTGCCTGACAGGTTTTCAATTGTGAGTACGCTCCTGAAATTAACTTCATATGCGAGTGTGAATGGGAGATAGTACTATTTTGTATATTCTTGTTGTATTCGTAATGGATACGCACAACTTTTTTATAAGAACCAGCAGTGTCGTTATTTTTTCTTTGCATGTTACTTTTTCATTTTAAGTTACATTGGCGTTTTAAGTTTAATGCCCGCAAAGGGAAAAATTTGCAACTTATTGTAAATAAAGTCTCTTCTTCGTTTTAAAGCAAGACATTTATATTTCATTCTTTACCCCCCCCCCTCCTTTGTTTCATGCTTTTTTTTCAGCTTAGTTACTTTAGCGTCGAATTTATCTGGAAGCAGGATAAATTCCGACAGTATGTCCAAGTATTTGAAAGTTTATATTTTTTTCTAAAGTCGGTTTGAAAATTATTCACCACGTGGCTTAATGAAATTAGCCGTGACTATATTAAAATTGATTGTTTCTTTTTAGAATTATAAACAAATAAGTTTTATATGAGAATATTTGTCAAAATGTTTTTTTAATAATAAATAAAACCTTTCATTGAGTATGTCCAAATATTTGAAAGTTTGGGTTTGTTTTGCTGTACATATAGATTCGAAAAAGTTGTCACAAAACAAATATAGAACAAATAAATGTTATCAAAGGCAAGATAAGTTACTTTTCTACCCAACTGGATATTTTTTTAGTTTTTATATTTAATGTAACATGCTTATTCAGCGCGAAAAAAACATACAGTGTTTACCCATATATTGGAAAATTCAAAATAGCGGCCGACTCTCTCTCTCTCTCTCTCTCTCTCTCTCTCTCTCTCTCTCTCTCTCTCTTTCTCTCTCTCTCTCTCTCTCTGAGACGGTAAGTTTGGGAAAATGGGTTATGAATAAAAAAACAGTCAAAATACTGTTAAAACCCCGCCGAATATATTTCAGCCTATGTCACGGTAGCATATATTGAGCGAGTTTCTAACAGCATTTTGTCTCTTTTTTATTTATAATTCATTTTCCCAAACTTACCCCCTCAAAGAGAGAGTTGGCTGCCATTTAAAATTTTCCAATACACTGAGCTGAATAAACATCTTACATTAAATATAAACATTAAAAACATATCCAGTTAGGTAGAAAAGTAACTTATCTTGCCTTTGATAACATTTATTTATTCTATATTTGTTTTTTGACAACTTTTTCGAATCTATATGTACAGTAAAACAAATCCGAAAGTTCTATATTTTTTTCTAAAGTCGGTTTGAAAATTATTCACCACGCAGAATGGAATTAGCCGTGACTGAGCGTTATATATTAAAATTGTTTCTTTTTAGAATTATAAAAAAATAATTTTTACATGAGAATATTTGTCAAAAATATATATTTTTAATTTATTTACTTGCCTCCCCACGAGGGCACAGTTAGACACAAGGGCGGGTTTTAATGTGGGAAAATTTAGCTCCCCAAAAAGGGGCACTCTGGATAGGAACAAAAATAAAATAAAAATTGTCTCGGTCATGAAAGATTTCTCCTCTACTGACCGAGGACAGAACAAATGAAGTGTAGCATCAGAACAGATACTACACTGTGATTATTATTATTATTATTATTATTATTATTATTATTATTATTATTATTATTATTATTATTGTAAATGTTTGTTTACTATCTTTTCTTAGATTTTAGCAATAGTTTACATTATGGTATGAATGTTTTCTTTAATTATGTTTTTAGGTATGTGAACATCATTTTCGGCCTGAGGATGTAATAAAGGAGAAGTCAAGATTCGATGATAAAACATTGTGAAATAAACACGCAAGATGAGGACATTAGTCCGAATAATCTCTAAAGTTCCAAATAATAACATTCAACCCATGTGATTTTTCTCTAAATTAAATTAAAAATATATATTTCTGCACTAGTAACTTTTATTGTTTGTTTGTATTTAAATTATTTGTTTGATTTCAATATTTTGTATTTTATCGTTTGTTTTCATTCTTAAAATTATTTATCGATGGTTTCCACTTTTAAAATTATTAATCGTTGGTGTTTAATATGTTTTTAAATTCTTTGTTTCCTAACTTCATAATTCAGTTTTATTAGTATTAAATTGTATATTGCTTTAAAATTACTTACTTTTACATAGATAATATTTATATTTTATATTAAATAAAGTTCAGTTTCAGTATTAATCGAACTGTGTTCCTTTTTCTTTTTAAAAGTGTTTTATTGCTCTTTTTCAAATGGCCCTCATATAGTGCTGACAGTCTGATAAATCTTACCTACATTGCCTGCATGCATTTCTCAGTTAACAGGCCTTCTTCTTACTCTCGGTGGCCGTGGTGGCACTCGCACTTGACATTCACACCCTTACTGCCGCCGCATCCTCGCGCACATTGGAAGGGAGAGGAATATATGGAAATATTGTTCTTTTTTCTTTTTCTTTTCACTTTCTTTTCTCTTCTCTCTCTTTCCTACACCACGTGATCGGAACTTATTAAGAAAGATTCGTTAATTAATGTTTTTTTTTTTTAAGAAAACGAGAATATTAATTTAAGCAGTTCGTGAACGTTTACGAAACATTTTAGTTGAATTAATATGTGTTTTTATTGAGTGATATTAGTCGCTGTTGTTGAGAATTTAAACTTTGAGAGTTGAATTATTTTTGGAGGAAAATCCTTTTTCTTCTACTCCAGTCTGGAAGGATTTCGCGTATCAAACTGAACATGTTTAGTGGGAGTTCAGTTGAGAATAATTAAAGGCGTTAGTTTCCGATATTAAATGGACCTTTGGGAAGAATTAGAACTTTACCTCAGTCGAGAAGGATTTCTTATTTGCAGAATATGAGTTAAAAGCCGCAATTTTAATGGGGATTAATTGGAATTAATTATTGGCATCAATGAGTGAAGTGATAATTAATTTAAGTGCATCCAATTTGGCGCGAAAGGCGATTTATATTTTTTTTAGATGGATTTTTTCCATTGCGGGTAAGTTATGCGCAGGTTATTTGCACTTGAAGATATATATCAAGAATAGAATTTCTTGTGGGGAATTTAACCATTGCATTGAAGAGTTCGGCTAGCAAGGCCGTTAAATATTATGCATTTTAGTAATTAATTTTTTTTGGTGGGGGGGATGAATTCTGGGACATTTCAACTGGACTGTTAGGATAGGTAGTGATGGTGGTTGGACGGCCCCTTCGTGTTACTCAGTTTGTCTGGGCAGGGCCCACTCGGTCACACTCCCTGGGTGAGGCGCTGGGGGCGTGACTAACATTTTATAATTTTTATAGGTGAGGATGTGTTTGAATTATCGAAGAGGATTCGATAAATCGAGGAATCATGTTTTTTTAAAAGCAGGAGGATGGCGCCTCCAGCCTTCAGATCCCTGTGGTAAATTTAAGGATAAGGAAGAACGGGGACGGCTCAATCGAGAAGTTTATGCAAAAACAGGCATCATCGATCAGAGCAATTCGTCAATAAGATAGTTCCCGGCACCACACCGTGGTGACCGGGAACTATCTTATTGACGAATTGCTCTAATCGATGATGCCTGTTTTTGCATGATCTGCTGATGCAGTCCTGCTGAGAAATTGACGAGAGGGAGGGGTTACTTAGCCTTTAAGAAATTGTTTTGCTTTGATGTATGACGACGTTGGTCGGCCGCCGTTGTTTCTTAAGTGAGATATCTTTTGCCAGGAAATTAATGCTTTGAGTCACCTACGAGTAGCTAGTAGCATGAAGGTATTCTTCTTGGTTAGTGATCTTTGTACAACAATTCTTTGGCATATTGTAGCCACTGACATCAGTGGCGTAGCTAGACCTTTTGCCGCCCGGGGCGGTAGTAAAATTTGCCCCCCTCCCGGCATTTGGGTGCCCGGAAAATTCGTCCATTTTTTGCTAGGTAGGAAAACTGGTCCATTACTATTTAACATTTATTCTGTAGTTGCTTAATTTTCATACCTTGCGAAAATTAGTTCTACGGTATCTAATTTCCCTAAATTCAATTAAATTAAAATTAAAATATGAAAACTGATTTTTAATATTTTTTATTCATTTGAGATTTTATCTGTTTTCCTTTTGTTTTAAGTAGATGGTGGGGGCTGCCCGGGGTGATTTTGTCCGATCCCCCAGCTAGCAATTGTAAAGTTTACAAGGAGTTATAAAAGTATGCTACAAAAACAAACGTTTGATACTTTCAAAGTCTTAGCCTCATGAATTGGACAGTAATAAAATTAATGAATTCAAACTTTCGCATCTAATATTAATTCCTCTTTGATGTCGGTGTATATACACCCAAATATCCAACTTTCTTTTCGCACCTATTCGATAAAAATTTATATGAAAGTTCGCCTTTAAGTATGAAATCTTTCTGAAGTCATTTTGTTTTTTTGGTGCTTGGCCGAAGCCTGGGCTTGGCCTTATCCTGTTAGGTCAGCCGGTCACTGAGTATATCTCCAGAAATAATTAATGCTTGCATTTTTTTTAACTTAGTGATTGAAATGAATTAAAGCAATTTATTCTCAATTAATGGAAATTTTGAAAACTCCAAACTGTTAAACTATTTATCAAGTAATAATTTACAATTGCGTTTGGAGTTTTCAAAATTTCCATTAATTGAGGATAAGTGGCTTTAATTCATTTCAAGATCGGTTTTTAATGTAGGAAAGTTCAACCTAGATTAAAAAAAAAAATTGCCTCAATCTTGAAGGATATATATATGAAGGATATATATATATATATATATATATATATATATATATATATATATGTAATTTAATTTAATTATGTTTTTACGTGCATAAAATTTATTTTAGATTATTTTATTTTATGCACGTAAAAAAATAATTAAATTAAATTAAATGCGTCCAAAAAGTTAAGGCGATTCATTTGTACTGACTAAAGATTTAGGCCACAAAAGCAAAATTAATACTACCATTCCCTTTTGCATTATATTAAACCTTCCTTTCCCTACAGTGAAAAAGAGACAATTCTGATTCTTTGGCCTTCCTCTCGCCGGGTGGTCCTGCTTGCTGACTCGTCCCCCACCGCCTGCTATCGTCCAGAGAGACGAGGGTAGGTGTGGGTGTCCTTTATAACTACTACAGTCAGAGAGTTCATGCGACTAAGTCCAGTACGCACGCGTTTATAAAAACTGCTACATAATGTATCTTACGAATGTTTCGCAGTGTTAACTTAAAAATAAAATAATCATTCAAGTTAGTATTTGTGTTGTGTCTTATTCATATGAGATAACAGCAACTATTTACAATGGTGACCCCGCCTAAAGAACACTGCACCTCATCAAAAGAACTTTACACTAAGAAATGAACAACGTAAACTGGACTCGTACCGAAAAGAAATGAAACACACTTTGGAATCTTCAGGAAAATACAAGTGATTACTCATTTTCGTCGCAAACGTTTCAAAGAAAACCTTCGACGTAAGTACAACAATACTATATTTCCCCCCTCCTTCCTAGTCAACACACACACACACGCACACACACACAAAAAAAAGAAAAGATACACACACACACACACACACACACACACACACACACACACATATATATATATATATATATATATATATATATATATATATATAAAGGAAGAAAATGGAAGAATCCAGTGTGCAACAAATAAACATAAAAACTCCTGAATTTATGGAAACGGCAGTAAATGGCTTATCTTCAAGAGATGCTGTCTATTGCAAAAAGAATAGGTATTGGCGAAGAGATCGTTCTTCATAAATTTTTACAAGCCTTACCCGCAACAATTTCCCCGGTCATTGCCTCACAGAAAGAATTAAACCCATCTCAACTAGGAAAACTAGCGGACGAACTAATGCCCTTGTTAAATAATATAAATTGCAACAGCATTTACCGCTCAGCAATCTCAACATATTGACAAAAACAAGAGCAACGTTCGGATACCGATAGGTCTTAAACCATTTTCTCCGAACAAAGGACAAGGATATGTAGAGCAGAGCACATATTTACTTCGCGGAGCAAGCCAGAACCTGCAAACCCTGATGCAAATGGCCAGGGAAGCGAAACATAAAAATGTTACCAAGCTCACGCCCACCCACACCTACACCAAGTGACTCGGAAAACTAGTTGCGCGAGCCATGTCCGTCCCCTTGAGTTCGCAACTACTACAAGTCAAAGCAAGACTAGGGACAAAAACATTAAACTTTATTGTAGATACAGGCGCAAGTATCTCGATAATACCAGCAGCCATGATAAACGGTGTCACATTACACCCAACACCAGTATCGCTAACCACTGCCAACGGTGAGAAAATAGAATGCCACGGCCAAGCTAACCTCGAAATTGGGATACCAAGTTTGAGAAGATCATTTTCCTGGACATTTGTTATCGCAAACGTCACCAATCCCCTCCTCGAACTTGATTTTTAAAATAAATTTGGCCTTACAGTGGACTGCAAAAATAGGACAATTTACGACCCAGTTACTACCACCAAAAAAAAGTTACTGTTAAATTCTGCAGCACCAGTAAATGTGGTCATAAATGAAATAGAACTGCCGGTATTCATAAGAAAAAGCCTGGATAAACACCCAGAAATTATTTCTCCGCACACCAACAAAAACAGTGAGTACTGTGGTGTTTATCACAGAATCGACACAGGCAGCCAGCCACTCCCCAGTCTTCGCTAAATCCAGACAACTGTCCGCTGAAAAGCTGACAGCGACGAAAGAGAAATTCAAACGTTTGACAAACGAAGGTGTAATAACCCCTTCAGACAGCGAGTGGTCAAGCCCACTACATCTGGTACCCAAACAAAGTGGAGGCTATCGTTGTTGTGGAGACTACCGCGCCTTAAACAGCATCACTAAAAGTGATAGATACCCCATCCCCAATATAAACTCTTTTACGGCTAAACTCGCTGATAAACAGCGATTTTCGAAAATTGATTTGATTTCGGCATATCATCAAATTAAGATGCACCCCGATGATATTCCAAAAACTGCCATAATCTCGCCGATGGGACTCTATCAATATGAATACATGCCGTTTGGACTAAAAAACGCAGCGGCTACATTTCAAAGATTTATGGACAAAATTTTCCGAGATATCGACTGTGTTTTCATTTATATAGACGACATATTGATCTTCAGTGAAAACGAACAATCCCACAAACAAGATATCGACACAGTTTTTCAAATCTTAGAAAACAACAGCCTAAAAATATCTCTTTCCAAATCCATCTTCAATGTGACATCTCTTGACTTCCTAGGATTTAGAATCAATTCAAAAGGAATTACACCAACTGCAAATAAAATTAAAGAAATAGAATCTTTTCCGTGCCCTAAAGATGCAAAAAGCCTACGCAGATTTCTGGGTATGGTAGGATTTTATAGGAAATTAATACCAGGATTTGCGAAATTAATCTTACCCCTATCTGAGAGAATGAGACTAACACCGAAAGGTTTAATCACCTTAAATACATCGGAAAAGGAAGCCTTCTCTACTATGACAAAAATACTTGGTAACCTAACAGAATTACCCCACTCTCAACCAACTTGTACCCAATATCAACTAGTAACGGAAAGCAGCAAAGATGCAGTAGGTGCTGCCTTACATCGAGTCATCGATGGAACCCCAGTACCAATAGGGTTTTTCTCAAAAAAACTCACAGCAACACAGACGAGATATTCCACTTTCGACCGTGAACTTTTAGCAGCATATTTGGCCGTATTACATTTTCGCCACATAATAGAAAGTCGCGAAGTATTGCTTCTGACAGACCATAAACCAATATACGGTGCATTTCACAGTCTAAAACCTGCAAAATCAGATAGGCAACAAAGACAACTAGCCATCATCACAGAATTAATTTCAGATATTGCCCATGTGAAGGATGACCAAAATATAGTTGCAGATTGTTTATCTCGCCCAACATTTGCTGTACAAATAGATATGTACGACCTCCCTGCACTCGCAGATGCACAGAAAAGAGACACCGAAATACAGTCCTATCCAGACTTAAAGAAATTCACATTATATGGAAAAGATCAATTTGTGTTATGTGATACATCAACGTCATACCCTAGACCTTTTGTACCATATACACTACGGAAATCTATCTTCGACAGCTTACATTCAGTATCACATCCTGGAATAAAATCATCTATCAAAATGATTAAGGCTAGATTTTACTGGCCACATATGGATAAAACAATTAAAGAATTATGTGCATCATGCACATCTTGTCAACAAGCAAAAATATACAGACATACTAAATCACCAATTCAAACGTTGGAAATACCATCATCAAGATTCCAGACCGTACACATTGATATAGTTGGACCATTACCCCCAGCAAAACGTGCCAACAATCCTTATACAAGCCCATGCCGATATGTTTTAACATGTATAGATCGAACCAGTCGATGGATAGAAGCACAACCTATAGCAGATATTACAGCACAAACTGTAGCAGAAGCTTTTGTTGACACATGGATTACTCGCTTTGGTGTTCCACTGCATGTCATAACTGACAGAGGCACACAATTTGAAAGCGAACTATTCCTTGAATTGTCAAAAATTATTGGATTCTATAGATTACGAACGACTTCTTATCATCCGCAATGCAACGGACTTATAGAAAGAGCACATAGAACTATTAAAGCAGCTATAATGGCCCGAAAAGAATCTTGGATTTCAGCTCTACCAATAGTCCTCTTAGGAATTCGAAGTATGCCCAACGACTCTAATTTTTCCCCATTTTATGCGGTCACAGGTACACAAATGTTATTACCACAACTAATGATTGTTACAGAAAATACAGAAATAATTACACAAAATTTTACAAGAGAACTACACAAAACTATGGAAAAATTTGATCTGACAGACTTTTCAAACAGAAATAAATCAACAAAGAAAACGTACGTACCAAATCAACTTCAAACCTGTGATAAAGTTTGGATTAGGATAGACCGCGTTCGAAAACCATTAGAAGCACCCTATTCAGGTCCTTACATTGTACTCGACCGAACACCGAAATATTTCCTAATAGAAACGAACCCAAACACGCATACACAAGTTTCAATAGACCGTTTGAAACCTTACATTGAAAACAAGCAAAAATGTACGCAAAATACAACTATCAACAAGAAGAAAAACAACGACATTTTACTCCCCGAAAAAGTGCAGGAACATGAGATAAAAACAAGAACTTCAAGTAGGAGAGTTACATGGAAAAAAGATACTGAATACATTTATTATTAAAAATTTCTTTTTAAAATAAATTAATAAAAAAGAAAAATATACATATATACATGTATATATATATATATATATATATATATATATATATATATATATATATGAGCACTCCGTCTACTGGCAGGGTACCTCTCTGTACTGACCAAAGATTTAGGCCACAAAAGCAAAATTAATACTACCATTCCCTTTTGCATTATATTAAACCTTCCTTTCCCTACAGTGAAAAAGAGACAATTCTGATTCTTTGGCCTTCCTCTCGCCGGGTGGTCCTGCTTGCTGACTCGTCCCCCACCGCCTGCTATCGTCCAGAGAGATGAGGGTAGGTGTGGGTGTCCTTTATAACTACTACAGTCAGAGAGTTCATGCGACTAAGTCCAGTACGCACGCGTTTATAAAAACTGCTACATAATGTATCTTACGAATGTTTCGCAGTGTTAACTTAAAAATAAAATAATCATTCAAGTAAGTATTTGTGTTGTGTCTTATTCATATGAGATAACAGCAACTATTTACACATTCATATAATAATATGAATAATAAAGAGCTTATAGCTAAGGTAGCGAATGTATAAAAATATATATAAAATGTAAACAAACGCTTATCGCGGAACAAACGCCAATAACAAAAAAAATCTTAACCTTATATATATATATATATATATATATATATATATATATATATATATATTAGTGGATGTATATATATATATATATATATATATATATATATATATATATATATATATATATATATATCATGTAATATTAATCGAATATTTATTAAAATGAAAAGTAAGAGAAGTAAATCGAATTAACAATTTCGGGTTTGTTTATTATACACATAGATTCGAAGAAAAACTATCAAAAAAAAATGGCGCCAGACTTCGTTTAGAATGCAGCAAGTTCGGGAAATTGACTTAAAACTAAATACATATTTGATATACTCTTAGAAACCCACCGAATATATGTCACCCTATGTCACGCTAACATATATTGAATGGATTTCATTTGTATTTTTCGCATATACCGATAGACACTATGTGTTTCTAACTGATTACACGTTTTAAGCGAGTAAAAAACACTAAAACTTGTCGAGATAGGTAGAAGAGTAACTTATCTTGCCTTTGATAACATTTATTTGTTATATATTTTTGACAGTTTTTTCGAATCTATGTGCATAGTAAAACAACCCCAAAATGTCTATTATATTTATAAATCATAAATGTAAAAGTTTTAAAAACAAAACTCAAATGTATTATAAACGTAAAATAATTGTGTCCATACATTTAAAAAAGTCAAATTTATTCAAATGTGCCCTGAATAAAGTTTTATGGTCTTCCTTCTTTTTATTTCCATTCATTCCTTTTTTTTTTAAGTAGAAAATGTTTTCAATCAAATCGGAACCTAATATGCCCTCTTCAAGTATTCAAATGTAGGTGTGAAATCACCAAAACCCATGATAATGACTTGTTTATGATCCTTTTAAACCAACCAATTCTAATATAAGCCAAAACTAGCTGACAAAATATGACAGTTCAGACTGACACACTCAACTTGTTACTACTGAATCTTCATAAGAAAAATTACTAAGGAACACCAGAACATCAGCCCAAGAGAAACTAATTCCTACTACCAGCAACAAAGGTTAGTGCTATACACATTAACATTTTCGTTTCTTTAAAATGCCCAAGTGGAAAAATAGTTATTAAAGTAGGCGAAATGGGAAAATGTGCACGTTTCCTATATTGGGTTTACACTGTTTTCTTAACGATGGCAATGTGAAGTCTTTCTTTATGAAATTGAAATTGTAGGCTCTTCGATATATTTTATTTTGGTGGTAGGGAGACTTAAAAATATATTTAGATAAATAAATGCGTGCTAAGAAACGTTAATAATTATCTAAAATTTACATAGAAAGAATAAACGCTATTCTGTTAGTCAATGGCTCTATTCTGTTGGAAATGGGTGATAATCTTAAATCAAATATATATGAGAAACTTATTCCCCACTTTAATTCCTAAAATAATTTTCTCGTTATAACAGTTTTTCAAGATATTCTTATTTACAAATTTACCAATTGTTCATCAAATTATTTTATATTAAATTAGTATTAAAATTATTCTTTAAATTTCTGATACGATTTTAAAACTGTTTAAACTTTTGAATGTAATGAGTTTATTCTTTTTAATATTAAACATGGAAATAATTTAAACAGAAAAAATATGTGAGAGCCAAAGTATATTTTTCGATTTGGTTTCATTATTAACGTTTTTGCTTCATCATCGCTAAGAAAATACTACAAAATTAATAGAGACATAAAAATGCAAAGATATAGATATTAACATCTTCAACATACGAAATTTTTCTTTAATTTATAATTTGGCATTTTGAGGGGCCTTTTTTACAGCAAAAGAGAGGCTTCATTTTAGAATTTAGCCTTTTTTTCTTAAAAATATATTTAACAAAATATTTTTACTTATTTACTTTTGTTTTAAAACCGATAATTGATTTTTCTAAGTATTCGTTTTCTACCGAGCTGGATAACTTTTTAGTATTTTAACTAATTTTAAAGCTTTTATTTAGTTACGTGAGAACACTAGAGAATATCCGACATTTTACATATTTTTAAAACCATTTTGGAGGTTTTAATAGGAAATTTACGTGATTTTGGGGCTTTTTTTACAAGCAACACAGATTCGAAAATGTCTCAAACAATAAATATATAATAAATAAATATTAGCAAGTGTAATATAAGTTACTCTTCTACATAGCTGGATGTTATAGTGTTTGTACTTAATGTAAAATAATAAACGTGTTTTAATTTTTAACTACTCTGTACTTATGAATATGTTAATAATGAAATGAAATGAATAAGAAATGTTTTTTTTTCAACTATACTGTAGTTTTACATGAGATTATACAAAAGATACGGTAAAAATTGAACTTCATCATCCTTTTTCTGCATAATGACAAAAAAAAAAAACTGTTTTTCGTTTTATTTTAAAAAATGAATCAAACAAATGTTACCAAAGGCAAGCTAAGTTACGTTTTTACCTTACTAGATAATTTTTTTTCAGTTTTTAATTTATTTATTTACATTTTTTAATACTACTTTTATTCTTAACTAAAAACAGACATTAAAATTGCTTTGTTTGATATTCTGGAAGATTATATTATTTTTTAGTTGTTTCGTTTGATTCTGTTTGTTTTATTTTTCATTTGATTGTTTTGTTTTGGTAATTATGCATAGAAAAGACCATGAAACTCAATTTTTATGGTATCTTGTATTTATTAAAATGTTATGTGAAACAAAAAAAAATTCTTAATTATTTTATTTTATTATTAAGATATTCATAACAAGTACAGAATATTTACAAATTAAATTTATTAGTTGTTATTATCAGCTGTTGTTTTTTGCTTGCTAGATTGTACAGTCAACTCGCTAAATTTCGTTTCGGTAAAATTTGCGTTTCCTTCAATTTTTTACATCCGTTTGCGGCCGTCATCTTGCGTACGACTTTAGTGAAGATGACCATTCCTTGTATTTTTCTATAACATTCCTTAAATAAGGAAATACTTTGAAAAATATTTACTTATTAGTTTAATTAGTTTTGGGGTTTGTTTTACAATACAAAGAGATTTGAAAAGGTGCAAAAAATAAAATATACAACAAATAAATGTTTCTATTGGCTATAAAAGTTAATTGAATCATTTATTGGTGTTTTAAAGTAGTTTGAAAGATTCTTTCCCCGTAAGTTTCTATTTTACGGGGGGGGGGTAGTGACGGGTCTCGCTCTCTAAGTATATATGTATTTTTAGGGATAGGCATCTAAGATTTTATGGGGGGGGTATCTCACCTTTTGTGGTACTATTACGGAACAACACAAAAGGTGCTTATGCAGAGAAATAGCGTGCTATTTTTTAAAATAGTATTTAAATTTTTTTTTCAGAATATTTACATGAATTTTAAAATGAAGAGAATTAAGGAGAGTGGTGCGGCATTCCGTAAAAAACGAAAAACAAAAGAAGAGAAAGAAAACAAGAATAAAGGCACGCTGTTGAAATTCACCAAAAAGACTTCTATGGCCGAAATGGCGGAAACGAAAGTCGAAAATCTTGCTGAAACCGAAGATGAAGTTAACGTTGATACTGTTACTTCGGAAGTCGACATTGCCCGCGTTGATACATCAACAACTGCCAATGATGATGCGCGTGAAGTTGAAGAATTGGAAAGGCAATCACTGGTTGTCGCAACCGATTTTACAGATGTTGGTCTTTGGCCTATTGAGATTAGTCATGAAATTCGCGCTATGCTTGTTCGGCAGGGATATGCCGCTGTGCAGCACCTTGATCATGAATTCAAGGAAATAGTGCGACCAGGGACAAAAACAAAAGGCGACGTTAGAAAGCTAACAAAAATCTGGTTGTATCAGGTATTGCGGAACGGTGAGAAAAGTTTGCGAACTTGGATGGTGTATTCTCCTACCAGAGAAGCCTTATTTTGCTTCTGCTGCAAACTATTTTCAATTGGACTCTCGAGTTTTTCTGGTGATGTGGGTTTCAAGAATTGATGGAAATTAAATCCAAAAGTACATGAACATGAAGCAAGCACATCTCATGCTCAGGCGTTTCTTGACTGGAAGGAGCTAGAGATCCGACTGGCGAGAAATCCTAGCTAGATTGCTGGACATTATCAGATTTCTCGCCAAGCAGAATCTGGCGCTACGAGGTCACCGGGAAGACATCCATAATGATGAAAGGGGTCAAGAAAACAAAGGAAATTTCTTGGAATTGGTAAATCTATTGGCTAAATATGACCCTGTACTCCGTGAACATTTGGTTAAAGTTAACCTAGGGAAGAAATTCACTATTTCTTATCTGTCACCAGAAATTCAAAATGAGTTTGTGAGCATTTTAGCAAAGCAGGTCAGAAAGAAAATTATCGATCAGATAAAGAAAAGCAAGTATTTTTGTATAATTTTTGATAGTACTCCGGATGTATCTCACAAGGACCAGATGAGTGAGATGTTGCGCTACGTGAAAGTTGACAGAAATGAAGTGACGGTGGAGTAGTCGTTTCTCCGCTTCATCGAAACAAAGGGTAAAAGCGCGGAGGACATTTCTGAACTCATTTTGAGAGAATTGGAAAATGATGAAATACAGATTGGTGACTGTATTGGCCAGGAATTTGACAATGCCGCTGTTATGGCAGGTCACCGATCGGGTGTGCAGAAACGAATCTCTGAAATCAACCCAAAAGCTCTATTTGTGCCATGCACAAACCATTCACTAAATCTGGCTTGTGTACATGCAGCTTCAGTAGCGGTTCACTCTGTTACACTTTTTGACACACTGGACCGGTTATTCTCGTTCTTTTCTGCATCTATACATCGCTGGGACGTCTTGATTCAGTTGACCGGTCTAAGTATCAAACGGACTGTGGATACTAGATGGAGTAGTCGAGCAGATGCTGTAGATGTTGTGATAAAAAAATATTGGAAGTCGTCATTGCCCTGGAACAGCTCACAGAAGGAGAAAATGCAACCACAAGATCAGATGCATCTTTAATTCTCAACTCGGTACTATCGTTTCCATTTCTTTTATTTCTGAACCTTTGGAAAACTATTCTCCCAGAAATCAATGATGCCCAGAAATATCTTCAAAAAAAGGGCTGGATCTGCAACAAAGTTCTGTCAGGCTGACGGCGTTGAAAGATTTCCTTCTTCAAAATAGAGAAAAGATAGTGGACACTGCAATAGACGAGTCGAAAACACTCTGCTCTGAAGTGGGGATAAGCATGAAGCGTCGTATTCGCAAAAAGAAACGAATGGATGGTGAAGGATTGACTGATGCAGCTCTGAGTTTTTATACTGAGTTGAGACGGGAAATGCTGTCTGTCATAGACAGATTGACTGAAGAAATATCTTGCAGATTTCAACAAGTTCACAATCTTGCAAATAAATACGCTTTTCTTATACCGTCAAATCTGCTTGATGATAATTATGATTGTCAGCTTGGTGGATTTGACGAAGATATAGAAAAAGAGAAATTCTTTGCTGAAAGAAAGAGGTTACAGTATGTTGTAAAAGCTTCAGAAAAAGACAAAATCGATGGACCTCTTGAACTTTTGAACTTCATACAAAGATACTAACTTGGGGATTCCGTCCCTAATATTGTGATCTTGCTGAGAATTTTCCTCACCAGAGCTATTAGCGTTGCTAGCTGTGAGCGCTCTTTCTCAAAACTGAAGCTCATAAAAAACTACCTTAGATCAGCAATGAGCCAGACAAGACTTACAGACTTGGCAATCCTCTCAATAGAGAGGGAACTTGTCGAGGAAGTGAATTTTGATAGAGTCATTGATAACTTTGCCGAAAAAAGGCGCGAAAAATCTGTTTGTAAATTTTCAACCGACTTGATGCCTTGCGACAGTTCTCTCACAAAAAATAAATTTATATCCTTATTTGCCATTCATAAATACATTTATTTAAAATATATTAAAACTATTTTTAAAAGAGTTGAAACGTTATTAACAACAACAAATTTCTGAAAACCGAGCGATTACACACACGGATTTAAAAAAGCACCGATACAAGACGTTTTTCTCTTCGGAGGGCTCGACCTCTTAATAATAACATTATGAAGACAAAGAAAAGAAAACTACATCGGACTATTCTCTCCTTGATACATCCATGTTATTTGGCTAAAATTCGGACTTTAACAAAAATGTAAATAAAAATGATTTTATCATTTCATTTCATAAATTTTCAGGTTTTCAAATGTTCTCATTTAAATTTATTATTATATTTGCTTGTGTAGCTAATTCATTTAATTTAACATTTTTTATAATTTGAATTATAAGTTTTTATTTTGAAAAAATATTTGGTTTCTTTTATTTGCGTACTCAGTCTTTATTTTATTAGTGGTTCAGAGGCTAGGGAATGAGGGTGGAGAGTTGTGTTTCAATTTCGATTCTAGCTCATGGCACCCAAGTCATATATTATTATTGAAAAGAAATTTCAATTATTATTATAATAATATTCAATTATTATTGAAAAGAAATTGTTAAATTAACTGGCTACGTATACAATTACGTAGCCAGTTAATTTAATTTAACAATTTCTTTTCAATAATAATAAGTATGTAAACATTAATCTGAAGGGAATTGTGTGAACATTAATCCGAAGAAAATTATATAATTGTTTTGAAAAATCATTGGTCTTCTTTGACGAGTACTGTAATACGATGAAAATCTAGGACTAATAGCTGCAGTCTAACATTAGTTCCATGAAAATAAATATTTTGAGGGCTTTTGGAATTTTGAAGGTTAACAGATTATCAAATGCGGGGGGAGGGGATCTTACGATCGCCGCGGGCTGCAAAGACTGTTCCTGTTTAATTTTTCAACATTTTTCAGAACATGTAAAGCAACTGCTTTCTTTGAAAGGTTACATAGAGAATTTATGCAATTTAAAAAAAATTGTTTTACAAATAAAATAAATTTACATCGTATTTTGAGGTTATTCTCATTTTAGTTTTAGTGATAATTTAAAAATAATAAATATTTATAATTAGTACCAATAATGAAAAATTAAATTAAAAATTTAAAAGAATCGGTTTTGGAATCGTAAAATAGGGACACATTTTTCCGATTCCGATACCTCCAATACTTCAGATTTTTACAAACTTTCGGTATAAAATTTCAGATTTTTTGTTAGCTTTTATATTTTTTTTATATATATTTTCTGATTCTGATACCTCAAAAATTTCCGATTTTTTGCAACTTTTTCAGTATAAAATGTCAGATTTTTTGTTAGATTTTGTTTATTTTTATTTATTTTTTTCTACTTTCTATTTTTACTCTCTCAAAATGCCGCCCCTGACATATGCCGCTCGCAAAATAGGGACACCTTTTTGCGATTCCAATAACTACAAAAGTTCCCATTTTTTACAACCTTTTCGATATAAAATTTCAGATTTTTTGTTAGCATTTTTTTCGATTTTCCCCTTTTACAATCTCATAATGCCGCCCCCATGCCGCCCCCATGCCGCCGCCCCCATGCCGCCGCCCCATGCCGCCCCCCTCCCGACGACATAGTAGTGGTAGGAATGATCCAGCAGGAACATGATAAGAACCTCACGAAATTCAGGGAGGTAGCTCAGCTACACAACCTGACCTTCAATGAAAATAAATCTGTTATATCAACAGAATCTATTGATTTTTTGAGCTACACTATATCTCAGGATAAAATAAAACCCGACGCAGAAAGACTACGGCCACCGAAGGAACTGCCAACCACAAGAGATAAAACGACACTATGGCGAGTTGTCGGGTTGTTTTCATACTACTCTCAGTGGATTCCCAAGTTTTCAGACAAGATCAGACCCTTGATTATAACCGACTCCTTCTCCCTGAAGCAAAATTCCGTTCTGTATAGTTAACAGCTCGAAAAAATTAATGTTTCAATTAAAGAGAGATCGTTCTAGACTGAGGAAATCTTTTCTTTTCTTAAGAATTCAATTTTACGTATATACTCCTCGGTCAATATTTCAGGGACCCCTATCATACGGTCCAATTTCAAATAAACCTTCAATTAAAGAATTCGCTCGAATAATTTCCTTTAAAATCATCTAGAATTCAGGAAATTTTCTTTCGTTAGTCAAATAATATTTCCTTAGAAATTATAAAAAATTCAGAGAATATTTGAAATGTAATAGCATAATTTTTCTTTAAAAAACTATGAAAATTTCAGAAAACTCTTAAAAAATTAACGTAATCATGTAACAGTTGGCTTTTGCAAACACTCGAAGATTTCAAAAAAGTACTTCAAATTCTGTTTGAATAATTGTTTTTATTTTTAACTTCAAGTTAATTCGTTATTATATGCCCTTCTGCAATCAGCCATAGGGGTTTAGCTATACAATCATTAAAACGCAAGAGTAGAGAGAGAATGAGGGGGGAAGAGAAGGGGATAAAGACAGAGCGATGCCATTACACACCCCACCAGTCCACCACCCTCATAACATCATTACGTAATAATAAAAAAAAAATCTTCGACAATTAAAAGTCACTCTCTCGTCCTCACAGACCCTAACAGGTAAGGGAATGAGACAGAGAGAGAGAGAGAGAGAGAGAGAGAGAGAGAGAGGGGGAAGAAGAGAGACAGAGGCAGGTAGCGTTGTTCTACCACCCATCCCTCAACACCCTCAAAAACACCATGACGAGGTCATCTTCGCTTATCTTTCCCATGTGCGGCCATTGTTTTAAACAAATGAGTGACAGGTAGACTTAACATTTCTACGAGCTTAAAAAATAACAAAATAGACAAAATTTTATTTTGAGCAATTTTGTAAAGCGCTCACTCAAAGAAAACTTCATATTATGTACCTATTTACTATGCCTCCCCACGGGACAGAGTTAGACACCAGGGTCGTTTTTTAACGTGGAGAAAAGGTACAAAAATAAAACTTGTCTCAGTCGTGAAGGATTTCTCCTCCACCGAAAGAGAACAAAAAATGGAAGTGCAGCATCTGAAGAACAGATACTACACTTTGATCTTGACCAAAAGGATTTTTAGCAATAATATTTTTCTTTCCTTTTTTTTTTCTTTTTTTAACAGAAAAAAAAATCAATAAAAAAACATTATCAACTCAAAAAAAAGTCCCCTTATGTTTCAGCGTTAATTGTTACCTAACCTGAAAAAGATATATCAACTGTTCATGAAACACAGGACTGAAACATAGTTCCATTTTCTCAAATCCAAACTGAAAAAGTCATTAACATTCTACAAGGCTCTCACGCCCGCAAATTCAAAAGCATTTTTTTTAAAGTCCTATATCTTTATAAACCTGAAATAAAGATCAGATAAAAAAATGTTAGGTATCCTTTTTTCTTTCCTTTTTTCTCTTTTAAATTTATTTTTCGAGCTTCGTGTTCGAAGGATTTTTTTCTTTTTCTTTCATGTAATAACAAGATGCATAGATATACACACATATAGATATAAATCTTGAGAGAGACAGAGAGAAAGCGTGAGAGAGAAAGAGATATTGCATATTCTATAGACACTTTTTTTCGTCTCTGTTTTTTTGTGTAGGACACATTTCTTACTTTTTTTTTTTTGAAGGGTTATTTTCAATACTCTTTTTTTTTGAATAGATCTCTTGCAAACTGTTTTTTTTTTTTGTAGGTGCAAGACAATATTTTTTTTTCAGGTTCTGAATTTTCTTTTTGAGTGCGTTTTTTTTGTGCGCGTGTACTGGTCTGCCATTTTTTTTTAACTTTTGCCTGAAATATTCAGTTTTTTTCCCCCGTTTTTAAAGACCGTGGACCTTTTTTTTATTCGATTCGTCTAGTGGTCATTATTTTTGGTTGTGCCGTGGGTTTAAGGGTCAAAATTATTTCCATGCTGGGAAACAATATATCCTGGTCATAGTGCATCATTTATGCCTCTATCAGCCGGTCACTGAGGTGTGACCGACAGACGTGTTATAGTAAATGTCTTAAGGCGGTCTCATGAAGATATGAAGATGGGCCAGTCATTAGGGTCTGTGTAGCAAGAGGCAAATCATACCTGAGATGTTGGATCTGGGTGTGGCCCCTTTCTTTTCTCAAGATGATCTCTTCACCCTGGTGGCATTCTGGTGGGAATCTTCATTTTCTAGACCGTTTCGTTGTTTCAATGAAGGCATTTATGAAGGCATTCATGGCAGACACAAGAAAAACGACACGCGATACAATTATAATATATATAAAGCATAACTATTTTATTGTACAAAATATATATTACAAAAACTTTAACAATTAAAAAACTGGATAATCGGCTTTTCAAAGCTAACTAACCTAACTAGTATTGAGGGAGGGGGTGCTCCCCCCCCCCATTTACGGAGAGACAGAATATTCGTCTTCACTTCATGGTGGTCGTGCAGGAAAGAGAGAGAGCTCTAGGAAAGGGAATTATTGGAAGGCGTTTCTTTGTATCTCTACGCACATGGCCAAATAACCACCCGGTCATGCTGCAGAGTTAGAAACAGTGGCACAAAGAAATAGCGCCACATCTCCAAGGCCACTGTTTTCCGATGCATGGAGTGTTGTTGTCGCATCTGGGCAAGTGCATCTATCACTAGCCTATCCCTCTTGGATAGGGTCCAAAAAAGAGTTGTCAATCTAATCGGTCCCACTATCAAATAAGCTCCAGCCCTTGTCCTATCACCGCAATGTTGCATCTTTGTGTCTGTTTTACAAATATTTTTGGAATGTGTTCTGATGAACTTGTTACACTTGTACCCCCTCGCCATACATATCACCGACAAACCCACTTAGCAATAAGATCTCACACCTTCTCTGTTGAGGTCCCTAGATACCAGAAAGCTTTCTATTATAATAATTTCTTCCATCAAGCAGCAAGACTTTGGAATTCCCGTCCTGCTACCTGGTTCCCTAGTCGTACTGATATGCAGAAGTTAAAATGTTACATAAACATACATCTTGTTAATCTTTCCTAGACATCGTCCCAAATAGTAGCATTTTACGTCCAAGTGGTGATACGCCTTGTTAGGGGCAGACGTGAGTAAATAAATAAATAATGCTGGTATAGTGTATATGTGAGTATATTTATTATACAAGTAAATGTTAAACGTCAAAAATGATACACATGAAAAGTAATTATAAAATGCATGCTGAATAGATATGGATCTGCAGAATAGATTTCCACATAGGAGTCAAGGAGTCGGGAGTTGGAGTCGAAGTCGGCATCCTAGAAATTCTAGCAGTCGGAGTCGGACTTTTACCATACGACTCCGCAACCCTGATAACAAGGATAAGCAAATAAATGCAAGCACATGTTAACTTTTGCAATGACATTAAAATGACATTTAATTCATCAGTTCAGTCCAGCAACATAGGCGAGCAGTACTTTCTAGTCTAGGAAATCTGAAGTTAGCCATGCGAGGAATAAAAATTTGAGAGGAAATTCAGCTAATTAATGAAGCGCAATATGCAAACTTCCTTTTAACTAAACACATGATTTGTAACAATAAATTTCACTTCTTTTTCAGCTAATAAAATTCTCTTATTATGCTTTACTTTCTTTAATCTCAGAACGAGGTTACATACCCATTTTTCTCATTGCAATATGCCTAACTCGGCGCATACCCCTTTTCAACATGAAAGCTATTTATGACATGACAAAGTCAAAATGATTTACCAACTACTAATGTGTAGTGGGGTACATGACGGGAACCAGACTTATAATGGAGGATGAGACATTTATATCACAGTGTACATGGCGACGGCAATTCTTGGGGACTTCGTATTTATAGTAAAAGGCTGATATGAATGTGAGATAGATGTGAAATGGACAGTTCTCTTTTACACGTAAAAGGGAATTTATTATTTATGAGGGAATACTGTTAACACTTTGGAAGGGTGTTTCATACAAAGTTCTTTTACAAGATGAGTCATAAAAGCATTACCTTTCTGTGAATGACAAACGAAGACAAAGGCTTATAAATTGCATGATGATATTTATTTCAGTAGAGTGAGAACGATCAAGGATTCAATTGCCTTGCAGAATTACATTGTCTGGCCTCCCTTTCTGGATCACTTCCAAAAGAGGGTTCGGCTAACTCACTTTTCCACTCTGTCAACTTAACTCCCCTCTGATTGCTTCATTTTTTTACTGACTCATACAACTGAATATATTGTTAACTATCTTTCTTTGTGACGACAGAATCGTGCTCAAATACATAAATGTTTCTCACGTGGATCCACATACACATGTCTCCGGTACGTTTTACACTTTTTTTTCTTAATTTACATTGTCTGATATCTGACCTAACTTGTTGTATTGTTATTCCTAATATAATGGACAATTCTCCACATTCCTAGGATTGTATCTAAATTCTAATATGTATTCTTTTCAACTTTAGATTACTGGGTTCGATTCTAGCCTTTTCCTTTAACAAATATATTTTCAAACCTAGTTACTTTGTTTCTCTACTGGAATCTGTACCTTCCATATATCACACTATATACAACACTATGAGCGATGGAGTATGGAGTAAAAAGTTCCAGAAAATGATAAAAGATCGTTTTTTATAAAGAAAACTTAAAAGTAAAGAATATTTTCGACATTATTTAAATTAAAACAGTTCGAGCGATTGCACAATATAAAAATTCTACAAGTTCTGAGATTAAAGAAGGTATTACGTAAAAAGCTGGCATGAAAATTTTCATTTTATAGATAGATTTAAATTCTATTATTTCTTATAAATAATTCTTTATCATTAATTGAATTAAAATATTTACTAAAAAGAATGAGAACAATCAAAAGTTAAACTATTTATTTGTAACTAGCAGGGCCCGTTAACCGGCGTTGCTCAGCGAAAGCATACCCCTCCTCATAAAAAAATTAAACTATGGTTGTTGTTGGTGGCCAATCCCCAACGTCCTAATGATAAGAATGGGTTTCAGAATAGACACTCCTAACCTCCTCATGTTGAGAACGTTGTATGAAATAGGCACGACCAACCTCACCATGGTGAAAACGGCTTTCGGAATAGACAGCCCATGTTATGAGGGAGGGGACTGTCAAAGTATTTGCCTCAAGCTCAACCTTGATATATGCTGTCAGCATACCCACCTGCAAAGACTATAAAAAAGGGGGACACTGTCGTGCAGAGAGAAGTACACTTTTTATCACGCATGTGTAGAACAGTGAATTACAGTACATAATATATGTCATACCTCAAAAGCTACTTGTCTCCGCCAAAGTAAAAATAGATTTTTATTCAGCAAAATCTAAAACCTACAGAAGTCGTCAGTTTAAAGGAAATAGTGCAGTTGGTGCTAAGGTAAAAAAGTACTTAAAAAAGAAAAAAAAAATGACTGAGTAGTGTGGAAAAATAGTCCTGGAAAGAGAACTAAACAAAAAACAACTATAGTAAAAGAAACAATATATACCGAATAAGTATATTCGTATGCAATGTAATAAAAGGGGAAATTTGTACTTTAGCAGCATACATTATTTGCCAGACAAAGAAAGTTTTAAAAAAGCTGGCGTAAATGTAGGCAAATATAAACTGAATAAAAATAATGAAAATGATAATTTATCGAGACGTAATTCAGGCTTAGAGTGTAAAAATGTGTTTTATATAAAAAGAAATAGTTTTTATGATTTTAAAGTGCAAAATATTTTTTTCTAATTACCCCAATCTAGGCTCGATGCACTTTGATGTAGGGGGCTACTACAACTATCTCTTATTAAAAGATTCGGTAGACGTTTATGAAATTGCCCCTTTCTAAATTCCAAAATTTTCATTTCTTTTCTTTTTTGACATTAATTTCATCGATTGCAAACTTAACTTTCAAATTAAAAAAATAAAATTGAAAAATAATCACTGAGAAAAATACTGTCGCAATATTTTTTTGGCTATAACAGGCATAAGGGGAAAACAAATGAACACATATCTAAGAAAATGGCAGAAACACTAGAGGATGACCTCTAATATGTAGTGGAATGTGGACAAAAATGGTCACATTCAATGTTGCCAAGACCAAGCATGTTTCCTTTAATAACTACAAGAAACCTCTACCGCCAACAGCAATAGCCAAAGACACATTACCTGAAAGTAGTTCTTTTAAACTCTTCAGCCTAATGTTTACAGGGAACATGAACTAGAATAGATACATTGAAAGCATTGCCAAGGCTGCTGCAAAGAAGGTGGGCTCTCTCTACCGCGCTGGAAAATTACTTATGCCTGAAAGTATCCTGTACCTCTATAAGACCACCATTCGCCCATGTATGGAGTATTGTTGTCACATTTGGGCTAGTGCATCTGCCAAATCTCTCACTCCTGGACCGGGTGCAAAAGAGAGTCGCCAACCTGATAGGTCCTGAACTGTTACCTAGGCTTCAGCCTCTGTCCCATCGACCAAATGTTGCAAATACTTTAATGGTGAATGCTCTGAAAAACTACAAGCATTTGTACCTCCTCAATGTGACTACCCTCAACAAACCCAACAAGCAACTAAGTCTCGCCCCTTTACTGTAGAGATCCCTAGCTATAAGAAAGCATTTTACTCTAATAGCTTCTTTACTAGAACTGCAAGTCTTTGGAGCTCCCTTCCGGGATTCTGCTTTCCAAACTGTACTGATATGCAGAAGTTCAAGTGTAATGTGAACAAACATCTTACTACTCATCTCCCTTCATAATGCCCCTGCACATTATGTCACTGATAGTAGCCCCTACTTCAAAGTGGCACTGTGCCTTGTTTGGGGTGAAAATTGATTTTTAAAAAAAGCTTGTTCTCTTAGACTGCCAAAGTTATTTTTTAAACTTACAAATTCTGACAACCCATTTCACCAAATAAATATATCCCTCGTTGTAAACATTAACTTGTTCATCAAAGAGGTTGAATAAATTAAGTTTTTTTAAGGACTAGTTTCATTTTGTTTTATAGTATTTCACAAAAATATAGAATAAAATTCTTCAAGTAAAGAAAAAAAATTAACATCTACTTTTACTTCAAATAATTTTTGGAAAGAACATTAAATAAAATGTGGATTTATTTTCTATATGTAACAAAACAAACCTCACACAAAACGAATATCAACAGGTTACAAATGCTGTTTTTCGAATGAAAGTTAATTTAACAAAAATTTATAATAGAAAAAAATGTTTTGACTATCATTAATGTAATCTTTGTAAAAACTAATGAGAAATTATTCATAACAATTGGAGACCAGCTGTAGATTCAATATTCTAATTTTTCTAGGAAGAACCTGTTGAATATTACAATATTTTCAAATCGATTTTGACTTAAAAACATATACTTGAATTAAATATAATTAAATAACTATTAATTTCCTATACAAATCAAATTAAACAGACAAAAATACTTGTTTTCCACTCAATATTCCTAATATGCAAATTTGTTTGCACCAATTTACACACTTTCATAGTATAATGTTATTTTAAATGGTACTGCATTTCGATTTGATTATATTATAAATATGCAAAAATAGACAAATTTATATAGAAATACAAAACGAAAACAGCAAAATCTTTTCTTTGCATTTTAATAAATTGTTAAAAATGTCATAAGATTTATTGCAAACAAAGAATTCCATAACATATCTCCATATTTATATTTTGATAAAAGACTTATTTTCATTGATTTAATATTGTCAAACCTACAATTGGTCCTTTATGGGAACTTATATTGCTTTTTCTTATGTTCTAACATATGCACCAAGAAAATGTTTCTATGAAAAAGATCCAAATATTTAACTTTAAAAGACCATTTTACAATTAAAACTGCTTCTATCTATGTGGTTTTCATAGTTTTATTTCCATGTTGCATATACGATTACTGGAATTACAGTATGTTTCCCCATGAGTTGTAACCAACTTGGTTTCTGTTTGAGAAAATATATGTGACAATATCATGGTGTGTTTTAGCATGATTTTTTTATTGCAAAAGAGAAACATTTCACATTTAGTTTTAACTTAGTATCCTTTCATATAAGCTCCAACATTTTAAACCTCTGTCAATGACAAAATATAATTAGTGAAATTTTTCCTCAGTCTCATATTTCAAATAGGGTTTCTTTGAAAATAAAACACTACATATTTCACAAGAATAATGTTACCTTTTTTCTGTGTAAAACAGGCAATCACTGGAAGATGCATTTGCATGTATGTAAGGCAGTCACACATTGAAAAATATTTGTGTTATACTGTGCTGCATCATATGCTGCTACATTTTAATGAACTAAATACTTCAAGGGTATATGTTTTTCAGCATTAGAACATTAGATTTATTCGAGAGGATGAATATCATACTACACAGAAAGTTTTAAAAAATACAATTTTGTTTAAAAGAATTGCCCAAAATGAAACAAATTTGTTTGATAAAAAGACAAAAATATTTACCAATGACATGGCTTCGTTTAAGTATGTGTTTGCATATGCCGTGACATACCTTGTTTTGTTGTAAAAGAAGAGTTACATATTTCACAAGAATATGGTTTCTCTCCAGTATGTGTTCGCATATGTTGGAACAATTTTTGTTTTACTGGAAAAGAAGAACCACATACTTCACAAGGATATGGTTTTTCTCCAGTATGTATTCGCATATGTACCAACAATTGATCATTTCTTCTAAAATAAGTCTCACATACTGCACAAAAATATGGTTTATCTTCGGTATGTGTTTTCATGTGTCGCAACATATGTTGTTTATATGTAAAAGAAGTATCACATACTTCACAAGAATATGGTTTCTCTCCAGTATGTGTTCGCATATGTTGCAACACACTAGATTTATATGTAAAAGAAGAACCACATACTACACAGGAATATGGTTTCTCTCCAGTATGTGTTCGCATATGTTGCTGCATACTTTGTTTTGTTGTAAAAGAAGAACCACATACTTCACAAGAATATGGTTTCTCTCCAGTATGCATTCGTGTATGACGCAACATTTTCTTTTTATATGTAAAAGAGGAGCCACATATTTCACAAGAGTATGGTTTCTCCCCAGTATGTGTTCGCATATGTTGGTGCAAACTTTGTTTGTATGTAAAAGAAGAGCAACATACTTCACAAGAATATGGTTTCTCTCCAGTATGTGTTCGCATATGTGGCTCCACCGCTTTTTTACATTTAAATGAAGCACCACATATTTCACAAGAATATGGTTTCTCTCCAGTATGTGTTCGCATATGTTGCTGCATACTTTGTTTTGTTTTAAAAGAATAGTCACATACTTTACAAGAATATGGTTGCTCTATGGTATCTGACATGATGTTCATACTCGAAGTTGAAATATGTCAGATATTTTAGTAGTTTATTTTTTATATTTTCCTTTTTATTTTGTATTTTAATGAACAGAATCATTACAAAAATATTTATATTATCTGTTCAATTTTTGTGATGTCAAATTAGAGTAATAATTTTTATCTTATCTCTTGCTTCAATGAAAACATCATTTGCTTTTAAATGTAATTGATTACATATATATTTTTGTTCTCCTCTGTGTGTCATCTCACTCTTTTATCTATGGACCACATCTGTACAGATTGATGAAAACCGAACATAAGTGAAATATTCAGTTAATTTTTATACATTTTATAGGATGTATTATAAACCTCATGCAAGAAATGTAATATACATAGATTCTCATTATTCTATCAAGCAGACATCATTTCTTATGTATTTTAATTGAGGATTTAAAAAAAACTATTTTTTCAAGCCATGATTAAGATATAATTTCACTTTTCATAATTAGCAGTGTCTATTTTCTAGTATTTTAAATGTCTGAAATAATGGATCCATATGCACTAATGACTGCATTACTTACATGCAGCCATATTTACATTGTTCATATGCATTTGTGATAATTTATCTCACTAGCATTCCTTTTAATAAGATTAAGAATAAAAGAAATATATACACAGTTGTGAAGAAAATGTTTTTCAATATATTGTCATAAAATTCAATTTTATGAAAGAAAAAATTCGTGTATTTCACAGGGATATTTTTTCACTCGTTTCTTGCATTTAAATTCATACAATTTGCGTTTGTTTTTCTTTATACTGATTGCTGGATATTCTGCAAAAATTAAAATAAGAGAAATTACAAGAAATAATGTTTATTTTATGTATGTTCTTTGAACAAAAATATTTTTAAATGTTAAGGTGTAAAAAAACAGTTATTCTTTAGTAAATAAAGTAGATATATATTTCCGCATTTTGAGTTATCACAAAGTAGAAAGAAATCATGCACATTTTTTAAGGAGTCCTATAATTATTACATTCAAAATATAATGAGGTTATTTGTTTCAATACTTACCCATTAATAAAATGAATTATTTTTATAGATTTTATTAAACTAAATATCCACAACTTTTACTAATGAGTTCTAAAATATAACACTTTCTTTTATACTTTGCAAATCTTTAAAGTTTACAAAAGCAAGACATTCTTTTGGATAATTTTTGGAAGGCATCACTACTTTGATGATCTCTATAAGAATTATGATAAATTTATTGATGAGTTTTAAAAAAACAGTAAAAATAATCCCATTTCATTGCAACACATTTCAACGAATGTTTGTCTAATGCAAATGATAAATTCCGCAATTTTCTTTCAATGGTGTTTATTAAACAATTTAATGTAGAAGGGTCTAAAGATTCTAAAAACATGAAGAATATATTAAAATCTCCACTATTATTCACAAATGGTTGATATGCCATAAAACATAACAAAATAAAATTTATTAATCTTTTTTACACATGTAATAATATATTCATGATTTAATATATTTCATTGTACTAAATATAACAATTTCTTAAAAAATTATTTTCACTTATATAAAAATAGTATAAAATAGTTTGTGAAAAAAAATGAAGGCATCCAAATTTTACAAAATTTCAAATTTGTAGAGTATTCTTATTTAAAAAAATATGAGAAACTGTATTAGTTGCTGAATAGTATGTTCATAAAGATTGTGGTGTTAAATTAACTGATTTTAAAGAAATGTACGATTTAAAATAATAAAATAAATCCATGCCATTACAATAAAAATTAGACATAATAAAAAGTAAACATTTGTATATATTCTGATAATTACCTTCTACTCATAAATACTTTAACTTTAAAGCTGTTTTCTTTAAAGGTCAGGATCTATTGTTGAAGGTATATGCAGTCCAGATATTAAAAAAAAAGTCTGTAAAATAATAAACCATGTTTTTACGTAATAAAAAGACATGAGAAGACAAGAAAGATACCAAGTTGGTTTTAAATGGGATAAAATAAGTTTCAAAATAAAAACATTATTGTTTCAGCATAGTCTGTATTCTGCATAAGTGCAAAAAAGGTAATTTGCAGCAAGTTAAAAAGCCATATTATATTACTAAAAAATCAAATGTTTAATTTGACACACTGCTGCTTGTAACTCACTACTCCAAATCTCAACATTCTGCTGTAAAAACCCAACTCAAAATCTAAAAGCTCGGTTGTCAAAACTTACTTCCAGAACATGACACACTAACAAAACACGATACTCTGACATATAAATCCAAAATCAACTAAGTCTCTGAAAAATCAGTCGTTTTATGTCCAACTGGAAGCATCTCATTTGCATACTAGGTGACAATATTGGAAGCAGATAAAAAGAAAGGCATTGTTATTTTCATTTTCTTCATTCTTTTTGTCTACATGGAACTTTACAGACTGTACAAACAGGTTTGTACTATTTTTTAAGTGCTTAATTATAGAGAAGCAACTTATTTTTGCTATGAAAGCATTTCAAACTACACGCCCCCTTGATTATTGAAGATCATTTTACATTATATAATTCAATGCTTGGATTGGCTCAGGACAGTCTCTCTGTGGTCTGCACATTGCTACTGGTTCACCTCCATTGCTTTCTGTCCCAGCATTTACATCTTCATTTACATTGACTATATGCCTTAAATCTAAAATATGGCATGGCATTCTATCTACACTTAAGTTGTTAGGGGATAGCACCTCTGTAATCACACATCTTTCCTCATTGCATTGTACATTGCACATTTGGTGGTTTCACCTAGATCTCTTCTATTTGGATTCTGGAGGATCTTTACTCATCGCTTTCTGGGGATGTATATCTGGGGTTCTTCCATTCATAATTAAAACTGATCTATGTGGCACTTGGCCCAACCTTGGGAGCCATGTTGTACCAGAATGTAGCTTCTTCAGGTGATATCCTTCCTCTCTCAGCTATCACTTTGATAATTCAATGATGTTGCTCCACTATTCTATTTCATCCAGGTCTATAGGCTCCCCTATAATAGATTCTTCTTTTTTCTAATTTAATTTTCACCCCAAACAAGGCACAGTGCCACTTTGAAGTAGGGGCTACTATTGGGGGCATAAGAGGGAAACTATGAAGGGAGGTGAACAGCAAGATGTCTGTTCACATTGCACTTTGTGGTTTGAGTTGTCCCCCTTTGCCAATTGGCTGTTTGGAGAAATGGAAAACTAGATGGCTCTGTGTGGTTTGAGTTGTCCCCCTTTGCAAATTGGCTGTTTGGAGAAATGGAAAACTAGATGGCTCTGGTTGATAGTACTTTTTTTAAGCAGGGGTGAAGAGCGCAGAGAGTGAAACGATGGTTGGAAGAAGTGACGGCGAATTCTTTTTGTGACGGTGAATTATTTTTGGACGTTGAAGAACGACCTTTTGGAAGGAACAGCTGGGTCTCATATATTTTTTTTTTATTTCTTTTTTTTCTACTTCACTACAAGCTATTTCGGCGGGAACTATGGAAGCAAAGAGGATCAGCAGTGAAATGCTTAAGAAGTTCTCTGGAGAGGGAGGTTATAACCTGGCTGACCAAGGTTAAACTTGTCGCTAAGTTGCGGGACATCGCGGATGTAGCCAGCTTGATACCGCTGTATCTTGATGGTGATGCTCTGGCCCTATATCTGGAGATGCGGGAGGAGGATCGACTGTCTGTTGACGCCATTGAGGAAAAGTTGAAGGAAGCATTTACCGAAGGACCATTTGTGGCATATGGCAAACTAAGCCGTATGGTGTGGACCGGAGAGCCTGTCGATGTTTACGCCAACAATATCAGGAGGTTGACGGGACTAGCAGGATTCAATGGAGGAGGCCGTCGACGGATGGTTAAGATGGCCTTTATCAATGGCTTCCCGGACCATATTTCTATACGTCTGCAGCAACTGCCCAGTGTAAATACTATGGAGGCGGCAGAGTTGATTACACAGGCGAGGGTGCTGGCCAGGAAAAAAGAGAGTGAGCAGGGAATCATAGCTGTCGCTCAACGAAGCAAACTGCAGCAGGAAATTGTAAAGGACAAAAAGCAGAGAGGACTGTGGCAGAGACCCAGGTTCTCTGGCAGATGCTACCGATGCCAAGGGCCCCATATGGCGAGGGAGTGTAGGGAGCCAAAGCTAGAAGACATGTGTTACCGCTGTGGGGAAGTCGGCCACATCAGCAGATTCTGTCCCCACGGAAAACGAACAGAGGGAAGCCACTGCGCCGGTGGCTACCCCACTTATTCGATGAAGGCGCTTCAGGGTATGTCACCACAAGTAGAGGTGACCCTAAATGCATACCTACAGATCCACATTTCACAGGAATTCTGGAAATACCAGCTGGTCAGATACAAGGGCCAAACGTACTGTCTGACTAGGTTGGGTTTTGTCTGAATTCTGCACCAAAAATCATGGCAGCGATCCTCAAAACGGTGCTAAGCAAGGAGGACGCAGTCAGAAGAGTCACCAGTTACTACATTGATGATATTTTGGTGGATGAGACAGTAACAACTGCTGAGGACGTAGTAAAACACCTCAACAGCTTTGGGCTAATTGCAAAACACCTGGAATCGTTGGAGGGAGGAGCTGTGTTAGGGCTCCAACTAAGAAAGGACCAGATAGGACGGTTAGTGTTCCGGAGGGGAAATGAGATCCCGGAGGTGTCGGAAAAATTGAGCAGGCGAGAACTCTTCTCAATATGCGGAAGACTGGTGGGCCATTACCCTACTGCAGGATGGCTACGGACATCATGTAGTTATATCAAAATGCGAGCTAGTGGAGCAAAGTGGGAGGATGGAGTTGATAAAGAGACGGTGGACATTATGAGAGAGATTATTGAAGAGGTAAAGAGGGAGGATCCAGTGAGAGGTGTTTGGCATGTACCCAACAGTGCAGAAGGTGTTGTGTGGTGTGATGCAAGCTGTATAGCAGTGGGGGTCACCTTGGATATAGGTGGTGTTACTGCAGAAGATGCTGCTTGGTTGCGGAAGAAGGACGACGTGGCTCACATAAATGTGGCGGAACTGGATGCAGTTATGAAGGGCATCAAATTAGCCTTGAAATGGGGGCTACAGAATGTTGAGGTGAGGACCGACTCAGCCACTGTGTTCTCTTGGATCCAGTCCGAAGCTACAGGAGAAAGGAGAGTGAAAACGAAAGGCGCTGCCAAGATGCTAGTAAAGCGTCGATTGATGATATTAAGGGAACTGATTAGGGAATTTGATCTTCAACTTAGGGTCACTATCGTTCCTTCAGCGAAGAACAGAGCAGATGTGATGACGAGGGTGCGGAAGACCTGGCTAAAGGCGCCGAATGAGGCGGCTGTTGCAATATGTTGTTTGAATGAAGACACTCTGAAGGATTTGCATGACACACACCATTTTGGAGTGGATAGAATCTTGTTCTTGGCCAGGAAGGTGGACCCCAGAATCACAAATGAGGCCGTTAGGACAGTGGTTGAGAGATGCAGCCGGTGTCAATCAATCGACCCTGCGCCGAGTAGACACGAAGCTGGTGAGGTTCAGGTGGCAGAGAACTGGAGCAGGTTGGCGATAGACGTAATGCACTATCGACAGAGGCCATATCTGTCAATGGTCGACTATGGACCAGGAAGAGTAGCCATTTGGAGGGAAATCAAGGTGGAAAATGCAGGTGAAATTGCAAAAGTCTTGGAAGAGGTGTTTCTGGAGAGGGGTCCAGTGACGGAAGTGCTAATGCACAATGGAACTGCCTTTCGCTCAGCTGCCGTGGAGAATGTGTTGGATAAGTGGGGAGTACGGTGCTATTTCAGGGCTGCATATAGACCAGGCGGAAACGGAATTGTGGAGCGGCATCACAGGACCATTAAGGCTATAGCTGAAAGGGGCCAGATTTTGCCGCCAGAAGCTGTCTTCTGGTATAATATGGCTCCAAAGTCAGGGCAAAAAGTGGAGTCAGTGCCGCAGAGGGCAGTCTTCAAGTACGAGTGGCAGCATCCCCGAACTGCACAGGTACCCACGGAGGAAGGTGAAAAGCAAGCGACTGTACAAGTGGGAGAGGAAGTGTGGATCAAACCGCCTGATGCTCGCTGTACCACACGCTGGGGGAGGGGCATTGTGACAAGTGTCCAGTCCCCGAACAATGTATCTATCGATGGCATCCCTCGACACATCCTTGATGTGTGGTCGGTAGTGGTGTCATCAGAGGAAGACAGCGACGTCGAGCCAAGTGGCGATGTTCACGAAGAGGCTCCGCAGAGATCGCAGCGAGAGAGACGGCCGCCATGTTGGTTGAGCGACTACATGATGGTTTGACATGTGATGATCGTGTAGATCAAGGGGGCGTGTGGTTTGAGTTGTCCCCCTTTGCAAATTGGCTATTTGGAGAAATGGAAAACTAGATTGCTCTGGTTGATAGTCAATTTGCATAAGTGGAGGAATGGGCAGCATATAAACGGTACTTTTTTAAGCAGGGTGAAGAGCACAGAGAGTGAAACAACGGTTGGAAGAAGTGACGGCGAATTCTTTTTGTGACGGTGAATTATTTTTGGACGTTGAAGAGCTCGACCTTTTGGAAGGAACAGCTGTGTCTCATATATTTTTTTTATTTCTTTTTTTTTCTACTTCACTACACACTTGAACTTCTGCATGTCAGAACAGTAAGGAAAGCAGAATCCCAGAAGCTGGTTCTAAAGTCTAGCAGTTCTAGGGAAGAAACTATCGGAGTAGAAGGCTTTCTTAAATCTAAGGATCTCTCCTGTGTAGGGGTGGGATGTAGCTGCTTGTCAGGTTTGTCGCAGGCATTTACATCTAGGGGGCACAAGCGCTTGTAGTTCGTCAGAGCATTCACTATGAAAATACTTGTAGAACAGGCAAAGGGCTGCAACATTTCATTGATGGGACAGAGACTAAAGCTTAGATGACAGTTAAGGACCTATTAAATTGGTGACTCTTTTTTTAACTCTATCTAGGTGAGACATGAGTAGCAGATGCACCAGCCCAAATGTGACAACAATACTCCATATATAGACAAATGGTGGTCTTATAGAGGTACAGGATACTTTCAGGCGTAAATAGGTTTCTAGCATGGTAGAGAGAGCCCACTTTCTTTACAGAGGCCTTAGCAATGCTCTCAATCTATCTGTTCCAACTTATGTTCCCTGTGAATGTTAGGTCGAGGAGTTTAAAAGAAGTACTTTCAGGTAATGTGTTTTTAGCCATTGCTATTGGTGGTAGAGAAGATTTCTTGTAATTATTGAAGGAAACAAGCTTAGTCTTAACAGAATTGAATGTGACCATCCATTTTTGTCCCCATTCCACTACAGATTAGATGTGTTCTTCTAGTGTTTCTGCCATTTTTTTAGATATGTCTTCATTTGTTTTCCGCCTGTGCCTGTTATAGAGCATGGTGTCATCAGCAAATATACCCATCTCAAAGATAATTTTATCAGGGAGGTCATTTATGAATATTAGGAATAATAAAGGTTCAAGGTTAGACCCCTGAAATAGTCCTGAATTTATATCATATTGTTTAGATGTACCTCGAGGACAACCTGGATTCTTCTACTCAAGAAGAATTTGTGTTGTTTTCTTCCAGTGATACTATATGATCTGATTTTCCTGAGAAGACCATCATGCCATACCCTGTCAAAAGCCTTAGATATATCTGGGCTACTGCCCTACCTTCCCCTGCTTTGTCCAGTGAATTGGTATATATGTTCCGAGATTACAGTTAGGATATCTGCTGTAGAACAGGCTTGTCTAAATCCATATTGTTGGTCAGTCAGAAGTTTAGCAGCTGTAAGGTGAGTGACTAGAACTTAATTAAATATGGTCCAAAATATTTTGGTGAAAAGCAGGAGGAAGCTAATGGGGCGATAATTTAATGGGCCAGTTCTTTCACCAGAATTCTTGAAAACTGGTACCACAGAAGCAGTTATTCAGAATTTAGGAAAGCATCTTTTTTTTTTTAAATGTCTGGAGATCTTCTGAGCTAAGAACGGTGCCATCATCCATTATCAACTTCTTTACTGGACCTTATTCAAGCATCACCTTTTCCAATTCCTCTGCAACTGCAGATGTTGATTCCATATTTTGCCAGTCTATCCGGTCCACAGTCAATCAATGACAAGTATACTTCTCCACGATTGAGTGTTATCTCTATATCAAATCTTATCCAATTCTTCAAAGTTCGAATTTCACCATATATTTGGGACAGGATCAATTGATTGGCATCGAACACAATTCTTAACAAACTTCTGAACTTCTTCCCAACTTTTAGCACCAAATATAATGTTCTTTCCACTCCCATGTAACTCTTTTAGTTGACCAATTCCTAGGCAGCATATCTGAACCTCTTCTTTCTCAACTAACCAGTTTAAAATTGCTTTGAGTTAAAACAATCAAATGTTTAATTTGACACACTACTGCCAAACACCGGCTACTCTAATACTCAATGCTTGCCTGTAAAAACTCAACTCCAGAACAGGACACACTACTGATAACATTTGCTACTCTGATATCCAAATCCAATATCAGCCCTGTCTCTGAAAACTCAGGTTTTTATATCCAACCTGAAGCATCTGAATTGCATATTAGGTAACACTATTGCAAGCATATAAGGAGAAAAGGTAGCCATTTATTATTGCTAATATTCATAAATGACCTCCTGATAAAAATGTCTCTGAGATGAGTATATTTGCCGATGATACCATGCTTTATAACAAGCACTACAGGAAAAAAAAATAAACACATATCTAAGAAAATGGCAGAAACACTAGAGGAAGATCTCCAATCTGTAGTGGAATCGGGACAAAAATGTAGAGTCACATTCAATGCTGCTAAAACTAAGCTTGTTTCCTTCAATAATTACAACCTTCTCAACCACCAATAGATATGGCTAAAGTACATTACCTGAAAGTACTTTAAAACTCCTCAGCTTAATATTCACAGGGAATATGAGTTGAAACAGCTACATCGAGAGCATTGGCATGCCTGCTGTAAGGTGGGCTCCTTCTACGGTACTAGAAAGCTACTTATGCCTGAAAGTATCCTGTACCTCTACAAGGCCACTATTCGCCCATGTATGGAATATTGTTACTACATTTAGGCTGGTGCATCTGCTACTAGTCTAACTTTTGTAAAGGGTTCAAAAGAGAGTCACCAACCTGATAGGTACTGAACTGCCATCTAGGCTTCAGCCTCTGTCCCATCTACAAAATGTTGCATCCCTCTGCCTGTTCTACAATTATTTTAATGGTGAATGCTCCAACGAATTACAAGCCCTTGTATCCCCTCAATGTAAATACCCCCGATAAACCCGACCAGCAGCAAAATCCTACCCCTACATAGCAGAGATCCCTAGATGTAAGAAGGCCTTCTATGCTAATAGTTTCTTCCTCAGAACTGCTAGACTTTGGAACACTCTTCGCACTATCTGCTTTCCCAACTGTACTGAAATGCAAAAGTTCAAATATAATTTGAACAGACATCTTGATGCTCAACTCTCTATGTACCATCCCTGCAACTTATGGCCTTGAAAGTAGCCCTCTACATCAAAATTGCACTGTGCCTTGTTTGTGGTGAAAATGGAATTAAAAAAAATTTTTCTTCATTCTTTTTGTCTACATGGAACTCTACAGACTGCACACAAACAGGTTAGTACTAATTTTTAAAATGCTTAATTAAATAAAAGCAACTTATTCTGCCTTTGGTAGCATTTCTTACTACAAGCACAAAAATAATTTATTCCATTTCTTTTTACAAAAAAAAGCGGTAAATTCTGTTGTAGATTTAAAAATAAGAAAACAATCAAGATTAAATAATGCATACTTTCTTTTATTAAAAAATGCTATAAATATTGAAAAATTAAAAAGTACGCCAGTGTAGCAAATTTCATGTCGTCATTAGAAAAACTTCCTGCAGAAAAAAATACTTATTTTTACATTTTTATCTAGCGAATAAACATAAAATAATAGATGAAAAACTACGTTTATTATTTTTAAAATCCAACAACAGAGCTGAAATTGATGTTTTCGATTGAAAAACAAAACTAACTTTTTTTTTTAAATAATAAACGTGTGTTTTCATATATATTTTTATGTTTATTCACTGGATAAATGTATAAACATCATTATAAAAATAAATTTTATTCATTTTAACTTTTTAGAAGAAATAATTCAGCAGTATGCCACACACAATTTTATCAAAACAAGTCTGTTTCGCTTAAGAAAAAAGCCAACTTCATCCCTGTTGCATAATTTTTATTTTTAAAAATAATAAACATGTTTTTTCATAGATATTTTTATGTGTATTCGCTAAATAAATGCATAAACATTCTTGTAAAAATAAACTTTATTCAATTTTATTCTTTAGAAAAAATATTTCAGCGGTATGCCACACAGGGATTTATCAAAAAAGTTACTTTTGTTTTACAATCGAAAACATCGACTTCAGCTCCATTGTTGGATTTTAAAAATAATAAACGTGGTTTTTCATATATAATTTAATGTTTATTTGCTAGATAAAAATGTAAAAATAAGTTGTCTTTTTTTCTGTAGAAAATTGTTTTTATGACGGAATGAAATTTGGCACGTAGCATACTTTTTAGCGTGCTGGCATACCAAAAAAGAATTACTGCTTAAAACTGAGTAGTATGTTTATTTATGTGTCATGTTTTAAGTAACAGAGGGGGATAACTAGGCACTACCAAAAGTCACCACAGAATTACCCCCCCCCCACACACACTATATGTAAAACGATGTAACTTTATTATAAATTAATATTATCAATATAACTTTTGTACCATTTAAAACAAGAAGGGAAAAATAAACTAGTAATAATTTTTAAAAAAATTTATTGTACGAAAATAATGAAATTGCAAGACGAAAATCGTGTTTACATAATTGCCGCTTTAAAATAACATGCCCATGTAGTAAGCATTTCGAACAAGAAAACATACCCGTGTTTAATAAATCTAGCAAAAATTAACTAATGGTCAGCTTTTCGATACTTATCCATTTTAGAATGAAATTACATATAAAACGCAGTTTCCATAAAATATACAAGGGAATTTTTTTTTTTAGTGCGTATCCCCACCCCTATTTATTTTTTCGAAATTTGAACAAAATACATTTAAATCTATGGACATTTCTGTTTATTATGAAACATAAGAGTTCAAATAAGTAAAATATATTTATTTTTTTTAAATTTAAATACACATATTGAAAAATAATTACCTTGAAGTTGCAATTAAAAAATTTATATAAATTTAATATTATTATGTATTTTTAAATAGCGTTTTTTCGAATTAATATATACTATAATTAGTTGAATTGCCAAGAAAAAGAAACTTCCTAAAAATTAATTAATTTTTAAAAGATTTAAACGATTAAAATTCCATTATTTCAAAATGTTCCATTACAACATAGATTTTTGTTTAAATTTTTTTTTTAAATATTAAGTTTTAATATAAACATGACTCTTGTCAGCTATTTTATTGCCAGATTAAAACCAATTTGAAAATATTATTGCACAAATATTAAGCATTTGTAGCCCCCCTCTCATATTTTGTATGTCTCTTTTTACCTAACAAAATATGGAACCTCGTAGGTAAGCAAATGAACATTATGTAAAACCGTATTTCATATTTAATATACAAATGTTTATAATATTATTAATCGTTAAACTGTGTAAATCTTAAAACCTACAAAATTATAACAAAGATTAATTATTAATTGCAGTTTGAAGAAGAAAAACAAAGTTTTTTTTTTAAATCATTAAGTCACTTCTGCTTTTCCATAGTTCGTATAGTTAACACATATCTGACGTCACGGAAACATGCGGACCATTTTTCACAATCGTTTGGCAGACCCTAGAGATAAGGTTAACTGAATTACTCACATCTTAAACCCATTTTATATATATTTTCGGATATTATATTTCAGCTTAAGGGCCATAATAAAACAACTACAAATTTGCGATAATTTCCAATGTCAAAATCGTTCACAGGGCACTCGTATAAATATACATCCATATAGATTTATAAAAATCGATTTGTGACGATTGTATTAAATTACCTGACTCCGTTTACGTGCAAACTAGAGATGTTGACCTACTTCAAAATCAAAATTAAAGGTAATCATAAAAGTTCAGATATGCTCTTGTAAAAAAGAAGAACCAATAAAACATTTAAATTCAAGTAATACTCACCTTTTGTTTGATAAGCTAATTTCCAGAGAGAAACGATTATAAATTGAGACGAGTTAGACGGGCGGAAGTTTAAACTTAAGATGGCGACCGGAAAAGCAAGTTCGCATAAAATTAATGCAAAACTAATTTAAATACACTATTGCGAAACTGTCGATAATTTCGGTGAATATTACGCATAAAACTATTATTTAATTTGTCGCAATATTTTCCTATTTTAATGGAGACAAAACTAATAGCACAGAACGGATAAAATTCATTTTCACTGGTTGACCGAGACAAGCGACTTCCTCCCGAACTTGCAATTGCTGTCAGAAGTGCATTGGACTGCAGGATTGAAGAGTGGGGATTGAGTTGTGGGGTCATTGTATTTAACGACAGTTTCGTATTTTATACTTGCAGAAATGAATGTTAACACAAAAGAAAAGTGCCGTTTTTTTTTTTGTTTTGTTTTTCATTGAAATATGTTTATTTCGAAAAATAATTAATTGTGAAAAGATGTTTTTGTATAAACATAAAATTAAGTCAATTAAATTAATGTATATTTAACATAAATACTTATTAACTAAACGTATTTTTGTCCAAAAATTAAATAAAATGAATTAAACGTCATAATAAAAATGGCCCAATAATAAGAGAAATGTTATATTTCCGTTAAAGTAAAAGTTTCTATGGCACGTGATTTTGCATACGTTCCTTTTCCTTTTAAAAGGGCTGAGGTTTTCTTCTTCAACATTTCGTTACTAACAGCTCTTGCGTTTACTGCTGCTACCTGCTCTTTACTATTTGCTCTTACGTTTACTATTTGCTCTTACGTTTATTATTGGCTGTGAAATTAGTTCGGTAAAGCCTAGTAAAGAGGTGATAATTGCTCTCCTATCACCGAAATTGTGGAGTTAAAAGGAAAAAGGTTAACTAACTACCGTTATAGACACCGGCAGTTCTGATAATTTTATCCGTGGCCGCATTGTCAAAACAATGAGACTGTCCACTTTAAAACAGAACTCCGTAATTTCTATGGCATCATCCGCCATTTCCCTTAAACTGTCCGAATATTGCACCGAGAACATTTTCTTCAATGGTTGCGAACATAAACGGATTGACCTTACGGTACTTCCTGACTCCTGTATGGACATTATACTCGGGGTTCCATTTTTGAAACTACTGTTGGAATTTTTTTTGTACTAATAATGGTGCCCCCCCCCGTTTACATTTATTATTTTTTATCTGGTTCTTATATATGATTTTCTGTATTTCGTATCCTTTATGGTTTTTAGTTTCGTATATTTTGGATTTGTATGAAACTCCCTTTAATTTGAGAAAAGGAAAATGCTGGCTCCATGATGACGTCACGAGCCCAGCGCGAGATTCTTTCTCTTTCGAAATTCGGCGGGCGTGAAGATTGGACATTTTGGTTCATTGCCCGCCCGGCACTGAAGATGGAATATTGACGAGCATCATTCAAAGAAGAATACCCGGTAAAAAAAAAAAAAAAAAAATGGACAAGTGACGCGGTCTTGCTTCTGAAATCCATCTGTGTGTCTACGGTTTGCATGCCAACATGGAGGGAGAGAAAATTCTAAAAGGACTTTAAACAAAAAAAGAAAAAGGCACGTGCCTGACTGGGGTTCAATTTGTGAGTACGCTCCTAAAATTTGTTTCATATGTGAGTGTGATTAGGAGATACTGTTTTGAATATTATTATTGTATTCGTTAATGGATACACACAACTACTTTATAAGAACCAGTGTTATTTTTTTCATAATATGTTACTTTGGCGTTTCATAAGTTTAATGCCTGCAAAGGGAAAAATTTGCAACTTATTATTGTAAATAAATCATCTTCTTCGTTTCAAAGCAAGACCTTTATATTTTATTCTTTGCCCCCCCCACACACACACGCACACACTTTTTTTTATTCCATGCTGTCATTTTTTTTTTTTCAGGTTAGTTACTGTAGTGTCGAATTTATCTGGAAGCAAGATAAATTCCGACATTTTGCAAATTTTTATTCCTTTATGTAAAAGTAGTTTGAGAAATTTCTGCTTTTATTTGAGGGCTTTTTTTCAAATTGTTTTCCGACATTTTGCACATTTCTCCCCTTTATATAGAAGTGGTTGGAAAATTACTGCTTTTATTTGAATGCATTTTGCAAATTTATTATTCCCTTTTTCGGAACGCTTTGAAAGTAAAGTATATTCCCTTTTCATCGAGATACGTTAATTCTCTTTCGGTAAATGCATTTTGCAAACTTTGTCTCTATATTAAATACATTTAGCCATTTGTGTCCCTTATTTGGGACACTTTGAAAATTTAGTGTACCCTTTTCTAATCGAGACATGCTTTAATTCTTTTTCTTTCAAGTTAGGATTAAATTTAACTTCTTGAAATTTCTGTTGCCTCTGCTACCTGACACTATCAACGTCACTTAGATTCGTTCGACTACTGTGAATTTCTTCCGTTATTTAAAGGCATTTTCCAATTTTATTTTCCCTTATTTAGAAGCATTTTGTAAGTTTACTGCTTTTATTTGAAGGCATTTTACAAACTCATGCTCCATTATTTCAGAATAATTTTCAAATTAAGTGGTCAGGTCTTTCAAATAATTTAGCGAACTAAGTTACCATACACCTTATATGATATAAAGCGTATGCCCTCCCCTTTCTATCTCGAGATCCGTTTTATTCTCATTCTCTCAATGCATTACTTAGCTAGGATTAAATACACTCCTATCACTGGCCCACTTGTTGACTCTTTCTGTAACCTCCCCGCACCCTACAGCCCATATAGATATTTCAGCTACTAAATTCCCTTCCCTCTTACGATGTAAGTTGGCATGTATCTTAACGCTCTCCTTAAAATATGCGACTACTATCAGCATTGAGTTAAGGTGACTGTTAATTTTGTGTCTCTCGAACATTCGACTTTCGCTTAATAAAAATTCCCGAATTTAGCATTTTTATGTATGTCTAGGGTCTTTATTTATATCTGACTAATATTTTACGCACGTCTAGTGTAGCGCACAACTTTTCATAAATATTTTTCGTAATAAAAAGATTAAGCGATAAGTATACACTTTTCATTTTTTACTCTTTAGAATTGAAGTTGTAATTTTCGTAGCCCTATTTCGGAATATAATTTACATTTTACTTGCTTTATTTGAATTTCCACGGGTATTGCGATTTACGTTGGGAGAAACTATAGCATTTTCTGTTCCTAGTCAGCAAATAAGAAATCCTACTAGACTGAGGTAATTTTATTTTTCGTCCTAATCCAACGTGTTCGATATTTTTTCGAAGCTGGATTTTCCCCACTTTAAGAAACGACTTTTTATCTAACTATACCCTCGTAGGGAGCCTAGAAAATAGAGATGCTGGGTCTGAAGCCGGTGTTAGTTGTATGTACATATTTTCCTCAATATATTAGAAAAAGAAGGAATAAGTATACACCCCATTATTTTTATTTAATGAACACGTGCGTTCTCTCACATATGTCAAATGTTTCTGGGTTATGAATTAACCAGAGGATATTATTAGAAATATTGTATTATACGAAGATATTTATTATAATTTTCTATAGCGAATTTATACCCATTTGCTTTGCGGACAGTGTTATTCTAGAATTTGTGAAAAGACAAGTTCCCCTTTCTTCGCCTTGGCCCGTATTTGCATTTGGTTATTTGGATTCCTTTGAAGATACACATGTGACATTGGTGGTATGTACCCTCCCCCGATGTAGTTGTTTATTTAAACTCTGTTCCCACTCTTTCCCTAGGTTGTATTTCAGTGAGGATACTGCTATAAAGAGTGTTAAACGTTATTCTTCATTTCCAGTCAATTAACTTCCATATAGAAGTTTGAATTTTAAATCCACTTAATTTTAATTTTAAGTCATAGTGACCCTTTTAATTTGTAACTGGGGATTGTATCCCTTGATATTTTCACGGCTCAATATGCTGTATTGGTCTTGTTTTGTTTGTGCTGTGAGGAAGGAATTTTATGCAAATACCTTTGTAACCTTTGTGCGTGCATTTTTTTGTGTATAATATTTGAACACCTATTTTTTGTATTTGTTTGGATTTGTTCTATATTTTTGAAAAAAAACAAACACTGCATGATGTTGGTCACTCGTTCTTCCAGATTCCTTGTAAGGAAACGAAAGTTTTATTTGGGGAAGATTATCGTTGTCTTAGATTTGTTGAAGGAATTACCTAAGCCTTATTTTATGACAATGAAGGCCGATGTTGATGAATGGTTAGCATCGGTGGATAATATAACTGAGTTGTTGGGTGATCGTTCCTTATGCGAAGACGTGGACTGTTCGCTAGTAGAAAAGGATGCTGTAAATGTTGTAGTGTTCTCGTCCCAGGTTCGATTCATTCTTTCAAGGTTGGCAGATGGTGTGGAGTGTGATTCCCTGTGCAACCCTGTGATATTCGAAACCCCTAGGGAGATGTTTGGCGAGTTACCAACTACTAAGCTCGAATGTCCAGACCCTGAAAACTGTTTGCTGAGTGCTGGCAAGTATAGCTTGAAAAATGTATCACGGTCTGAAGGCAGCGTTGCAAATGCCACTTCAGAGGATCTGCGTAGTCAGGTGCTGAAGTTTAATTTTTCTGTCGGGCAGTTTGCTGGTAGTATTTTAAAGAAAATGTATTGGGAGTGAGATTCCCAGGTATCATGAATGATACCACTCGTGTCCACGACTTAGTAAGTGTGGGCATGAATATTGTGAAATTTATAGAGGGATTTCCATGGGATGTTGAAATTATTTTGCCCTCTAACCATGTGAGTTCGAAAACTCGCATGTGGTGTTATCTTCCACAACCTTATCAGAATACCGAGGAACTTAATCATTACGGTGGGGTATTACTCCGGTCATGTAGTTCTGACAATAGCAAGTGGTTAAAGGACAGGAGTCTATCCTGTGTGAAAGTACAAGCTTTGTACACTTTAAGTGCTAATGTTAGCACTGGGAGAGAAATTCTCCATTAAGGATATAGGGTAGAAAGCACTATATTCACCTGTGAAGGTGAAAAAACCAAGAAGAGAATGGTTTTGAAGAGTTACTTGAACTCAAGTTGGACTGGGGCGTCCAGATTCAGGTTGAGTGTAAGTCGATAAAGAATCCCATTAGGGATCCTATTGAATTTGCTGACTACATGGTGTGTAGTTCAGATTCTCTGTAGGATATGTTGTGCAGAGATCACTTGCAGAACCTTCATTCTATGAAGTTGCTCCTTTAAGTAGAACGCTTCCTGCTTTGGAGTCACATGCAGGTGTTATTGTTTTTAAATGTTTTGTGAAGAGCTGCCTTGGCGTAGCTTACTGCAGTATTGCAAGAGCTTTCGAAGTCAAGCTAGATTTGTCCTGGGGTGTTTCTGATGCGCTCAGAACCATCTTATACTTAGTTAGAAGTGAGTTTTCTAATGCTGATATGTTTGTTTCCATGCTGATCACCAGAAGATTGGATTTCCCCTTGATAGGGGTCTTCTATAAGTATTACAGCTCCAGCTACGTGGATGTTTCTGACACCTATACTTAGCTTTGTTTGTTTGGCTATATGTATATAGCTATAGAAACGTTTAAAACTGTAATTGCCTTGCATAATTTGCGCAGGATGAGGGATTCAGCTTTATTTCATTCCACCAAGTTGAAGAACTTATCAAAGCATAGGGTTGATTGGATTCGTCCCTCTTGTAGCACCGGTGTTGATCTCACTGGGCTCTTGTGGTTACGACGGAGCTGATATTTTGGTGTTCGCCAGAGATAATATAAGGATGAGGGGGTTGGAGGGTAAGTGAACTTCTCAAGCCTTTATACTCTTTTATATGTATGTAGTTAATTATCTGGTGGAATATTTTCAGTTCAAACATCTGTGTGACCTAGCATCGTATCATTAGTATAAATTTATGAATCTGGTTGGGTACTCCGACTCCGCTGTTCAAACCTAAAACGAAGGTTTTCATGTGAATTTGTATAAAGTAAGCCTATTTGAATTTTTCTGCTTTTTTGTTCCGATGTGTTTCCTGGAGTTCTTCTGACTATACATTGTGGTATATGTATATATAAAGAAAAAAATTTTTGTATTGTAAATTTTACAGGTGTCATCCAACTGTAGGTTGACTGCCATTTCCTGTTGGGGGAGAATGTTTGAATTTTTTTTGTACCAAGAATAGTGCATCCCCATGTTACATTTATTAGTTTTTATCTTTTTTAAAAAAATGTTTATTACATTTTCACCCCAAACAAGGCAAATTGCCACTTTGGTGTAGGGGGCTACTATCAGGAGCAACAACTACTGGGGTACTATGTAGGGATTTGGGCAGCAAGATGTCGGTTCACGTTACACTTGAACTTCTGCACGTCAGTACTGTTGGGGAAGCAGGGACCTGGGATGGAATTCCAGAGTCTAGCGGTTCTGGGGAAGAAACTATTGGAGTAAAAATATCTTTTACATCTAGGGATCTCTACAGTGTGGGGGTGGGATTTAGCAGCCTGTCGGGTTTGTCGAGGGTTCTCACGTCGTGGGGGCACAAGTGATTGCAGTTCGTCAAGGCATTCACCACTAAAATACTTGTAGAAAAGGCAGAGGGATGCAACATTTCATCGATGGAACAGAGGCTGAAGCTTAGATGCCAGTTCAGGGCCTATCAGGTTTGCGACTCTCTTTTGAACCTTGTCAAGGAGCGAGTCGACTTTGACATTGGCACAAGCACATGGCGTCGGTTGTTTTTAAACACGTCAAATAGCAAACATGCTCGAATATTCACCAGCATTTTTTTAAAAAATATATTTACAAAACCTTTGAAGATTTAAAAGAAAAAGTATATATTACAAAACATTTTAAGACAATTCAATATTTATTCTTTAAAACATTAACTTAAGCGACAATTAATATATTTTCAAAATAATATTTTTAAATATTACATTTTTACGGATATTCGCGAGCAAGATTTTTTTTTAAATAAAAGATATTTCAATAAATGGGTGTCTTTCTGAGTAGCAGTTCCAAAGAAGGATGGTAAAATCAGACGTTGTGTTGACTTCTGACACTCTGACAAAATCTGCAGTCAAGTCATGAACTATTATAAAATGGACCATTGGCCTGAAACCGCTATACAAGACTCTCAGCTAAGACCCTACTGGTTTATAAGGCAGGACCCTACAGTCTGCCAAGGACTTTTACTGTATCAGAACCGACTAATCATCCCTACGGATCTTCAAAAAGACATCTTGGATCGTCTTCATGAGGGACACCAAGATATAGTGAAATGTAGAGCATTGACACGGAGTAATGTTTGGTGGCCAGGACTTTCAAAGCAAATAGGGGAGAAAATAGAAAAATGTAGTATTTGTGAAAGAGAAAGAATATATCAGCCAGAACCCCTACAACCAACCAAGTTGCCAGACTACCCTTTGCAAAAAGTTGCGATGGATTTATTTGAATTGAATGGCCACAAATACCTCATAGTTGTAGACTATTATTCAAAATGAATAGAAATATCACATCTTGAAAATACCAATGCAAGTTGTATCGTAAACCACTGCAAATCAATATTTGCTAAGTACGGTATACCTGAAACGGTAATAAGTGACAATGTCCCTCAATTTATATGTGTAGACTTCCTGGAGTTTACAAAAATCTATGGTTTTATTCACCTTACCAGCAGCCCACACCATCCTCAAGGCAATGGCGAAGCAGAATGTGCTGTTCAGACAGTCAAAAATCTTTTTTTTTAAATCAAAGGATCCTTACATTGCTTTACTTAATTACCGTACTACTCCACTACAGCATGGCCAAAGTCCTGCAGAATTGTTGATGAATAGGAAACTCAGGACTCGCATTCCAGCACTTCTTCACCAAAATGAAAATTATCAACAAAGTGTCGAAAAATTCAAAGAAGCAGACGCTCGGGTCAAAATGAAACAAAAGTTGTATTTTGATAAACGTCATAGAACTAGAGAACAAACCCCTGTTACCCAAGGACAGGCAGTTTGGTTGAAAACACCCAAAACGAGCTCAGCCAAAGTGGTAGATAATGTTACTCCAAGATCAGTTCTGGTTGAAATGGACTCAGGATTGTTTCGTAAAAACAGAAACCATCTTGGAAAAAGAAATGAGCACATCGATTTTCCTCAAATAGTTGCACCGACAGAATTGTCTGCTTTACCAAATGCATCCAGAGACATTCCCGAGTGCAGCTACAATAATTTAATGGGACAAACTAACCAGACAGATGTGCAGTCAACTGTACACGAGGATATCCGATCCTTTATCTCAGAAAGTCCCAAAGTAAAATATACAAAGAGTGGTAGAAAAGTTCAACCACCAGAGAAACTTTCACTATGAATTTGGGACTTGAAAGGGGGATGTGGAATAATCGGAATTACCTCCCTTTGACTGTTAACCCTCTTTTCTCTTATTGAACTCTTTTGGAAAGAGAGACAAAAAAGGAATGTAATCGAGCCCCAGGCGGGTTGTAAGAGTGAGTCAATAAATCCTGTCGTGTTTCATATTTCTGTTTTGGTTCTGTTCTTATACTAAAACCTTCAAAACGCTACAGTCCCTTGGTTGAAAATAAACAATTTCCCATGCCGACTATAGTTGTGAATTCTTTCGAGAAACTTAAGAAAGATGTCGCCAAATCATCTTTAAAGGTTATCGACGACGAACTACTAATTACTATCGAAACCGATGCCTCTTACAGGCTGATAGGCGTGTAGCGTTTTTTCCCCGCTCACTAAACTCATCGGAATTACGACTACACATAGTTGAAAAAGAGGCTTATACGATAGTTGAATCCACAGACGATTGTTCAAATTTGAAAGGCGCTCTTCTACTGGTACTGCCTTACATGGTTGGCTCTGCGAACCTGGGGAGGTACTATAAAAACGGTTTGGCAACAGGAGCAAATACGACCCGATCGTCGAGGTAGTGGAACTCCTCGAGGCCAACTCTACGCATGCGAGAATATGGCATAATGATGGCCGGGAAGATTCAGTGGCACTAAGACATTTGGCTCATTTTCCGCGCTCGGATAGACCTCAGGGTCCTGCTGAAAATACTCGACCCGGCCCATTTGATTTACACAAGTCCAGTTGACAATACACATAATGCAGAAAATATAGAGAATTTGCAGAGACCTGCCAGTCCCTCGAATATTGAACTGCTTCCACGCCAGACTAGCCGAATCCGTAAACCAGCGTCTGGACTTATAAATAAAACACATTGCCACTTTCAAAGATAACTCTGTATTTTGAAAAAAATTTTTTTAAATCTACACCTTGCAACCTCTCTTACTAGTGGGGGAGATTGTTGTATTTCCGTTAAAGTAAACGTTTCTAGGGAACGTTATTTTGCACACGTTCGTTTTCCTTTTAAAAGAGCTGAGTTTTCTTCTTCAACATTTCGTTACTAACAGATCTTGCATTTACTGCTGCTACCTGCTATTTACTATTTCCTCTTACGTTTACTATTTGCTCTTACGTTTATTATTGGGTGTGACATTAGTTCGGTAAAGCCTAGTAATGTCAGAATTTTATCCTGTTTCCAGATAAATTCGACGCGAAATTAACTAGCCTGAAAAAAATAAAAGCATGAAATAAAAAGGGGGGTAAAGAATAAAATATAAAGGTCTTGTTTGAAAACGAAGAAGATATTTTATTTACAATAATTACTTGCAATTTTTCCCTTTGTGGGCATCAAATTCAAAGAAAGAAAAACGCCAAAGTAACATATAATGAAAAAAAAAATAACACCCTGGTTCTTATAGTAAAATGTCGTATCTATGAACGAACGCAATAATATGATTCAAAATATTAGTTCCTAATCACACTCTCATGTGTTATAAATTTCAGGAACGTAGTCACAAATTGAAAGCCAGTCAGGCACTTGCCCTTTTTTTTTCATTTAAAGTCCTTTTAGAAATTTCTCTCCATCCGTATTTGCGTGCAAATCGTAGCCCCGCAGATAGTTTTCAGAAGTATGCCTTGTTGCATCTGGGGTATTCCTGTCGGGTTCTCTTCTTTGTAGGAGGCTCGTCAAAATTTCTTTTCAGCGTCGGGCAATGAAACGAACGTCCAATATTGTCATCGCCGGATTTTCAAAAGAGGCCGAACTTCATGCTGGGCTCGTGACGTCATCAAGGAGCTAGCATTTCCCTTTTCTTCAAATTAAAGGGAGTTTCGAACAAACCCAAAATATAAGAAACTAAGAATCATAAAGGATACAAAATACAAAAAAATCAAATATAAGAACCAGAATATAAATAATAAATGTAAACATGGGATCCACTATTATTGGTACAAAAAAAATCAAACATTCTCCCCCAACAGGAAATGTCAGTCAACCTACAATTGGATGACACCTGTAAAATTCACAATTCCAAATTTTTTCTTTATATATACATATACCACGCAATGTATGGTCAGAAGAACTCCAGGAAACACATATCAGAACAAAAAAGCAGAAATTCAAATAGGCTTATTCTATAAAATTTCACATGAAAACCTTCATGCTTTAGGTTTGAACAGAGGAGTACCCAACCAGATTCATAAATTTAAAAGTAATGATCAGATGCAAGGTCGCAACAGATGTTTGAACGGAGAATATCCGCCAGATAATTAACTACATACATATAAAAGAGTATAAAGGCTTGAGAAGTTCTCTTACCATCTAACCTCCTCATCCTTATATTATCTCTAGCGTACACTAAAATATGTCAGTTCTCTCGTAACAACAAGAGCCCAATGAGATCAACACCAGTGCTACAATAGGGACGAATCCAATCAATCCTATGCTTGGATAAGTTCTTCAAATTGATGGAATGAAATAAAACTGAAACCCAAATTCTGCACAAATTATGCAAGGCAATTACAGTTTTAAACGTTTCTATAGCTATATACATATAGCCAAACAAACAAAGTTGAGTATAGGTGTCAGAAACACCTAGGTAGCTGGAAATGTAATATTCATGGAAGACCCCGATCAAGTAGAGATCCAATCTTTTTGTATTTAGCATTGAAACAAACATCTCAGCATCAGAAAACTCACCCCTAAGTAAGTATAAGATGGTCCTGAACGCCTCAGAAACATCCCAGAACAAATCGATCTTGACTTCGATAGCTCTGGCAATAGTTCAGTAAGCTACGTCAAGGCAAATTTTCAAAAAACATTTAAACATGATAACACCTACATGTGACTCCAAAACAGGAAACATTCTACTTAAAGGGGCAACTTCATAGTATGAAGGTTCTGCAAGTGATCTCTGCACAACATATCCTACACTCTCGTAGGAACTATGAGAAGATGAACTACACACCGTGTAGTCAGCAAATTCGACAGGGTCCATCATGGGATTCTTTATCGAGTTGCATTCAACATGGATCTGGACGGCCAAGTCCAACTTGAGTTCACGTAATATTTCCAAAACCACTCTCCTCTTAGTTTTTACATGTTCACAGATGGATAGCGTGCTTATTGCCCTATACCTTCGATGGAGAATTTCTCTCCCAGTGCTAACATTAGCACTTAAAGAAGGGCACAAAACTTTCACTTAAACACAGGATTGACTCCTATCCTTCAACCACTGACCATTGTCAGAACTACCTGACCTGAGTAATATTTCACCGTCATGACTAAGTTCAGCAGTAGTCTGACAAAGTTGCGGTAAATAACTACATATGCGAGTTTTCGAACTCTTATTGTTAGAGGGTAAAACAATTCCAACATCCCATGGAAATCCCTCCATCAATTTCTCAATATTCATACCCACGCTTAACAAGTTCTGGACACGAGTGGTATCATTCTCCCAACACATTTTTCTTTAAAATTTCACTGGCAAACTGCCCGCCAGAAATATCAAACTTCAGCGCCTGACTACGCAGATCCTCTGAATTAGCTACTAACACCTCCCCATGTTGGTAGGGGTCGATGAGCAACTTTCCGACGCATACCAACACCTCCCCTGTTGGTAAGGGTCGACACGCAACTTCCCGACGCCTACCAACACCTCTCCATGTTGGTATTCGTCGACGAGCCACTCCTCGACGCCTACCAACACCTACCCACGTTGGTAGGTGTGGACGAGCCTCTTTCCGAGGCCTACAAACACATCCCCATGTTGCTAGGCGTCAGCGAGCAACTTTCTGACGCTATCAACACAACACCATGATTGTAGGCGTCAATGCGCAACTTCTCGACGCTTTGCTAACCTTAACCCTAACCCTAACCCGACGCCTACTGTTATGTAGCGTTTGGCTAGGGCCAACCGATACATAAAGGTTAAAATAAAATCCCTTTTTATTAACTTGAAAGGTGGACTTCGAATGTCGAGAGTCCACTAGTATGAATTAAAGAAAAAGAATTCGCAGTGTAAATAGAAAAAGTCGGACGATCGTAATTGTTGACAAAACGATAATTTAGGTTACTGGAATTCGCATATTTTGCACGGCATTCTACGGAAAGCAATGAATGGAATTTCCTGATGACAGGTGAATTATCGGCACGAGCAGAAGTAATCGTCCGACTAAATAAATAAAACAAAAATTTGCTAAGGACTCACGTGTCAACCGATTTGTTTTCAGGTTCAACGTTGTTATGACATTTTTGACAATTGACGAGAGGCAAGATAAGGAAAAAGTGCCAGTCTAAGGTGAGATAACTCACTAGTCTTTACTCGTTGTCATGACAACCGCTTAGTAAACAGGTGAAACCACGGACGATCGACGTAATTAAAACTGCTATGTGCCACAACCAGGGGGTCCTACGAACTACTACGATTCCCAACCTGGGGGCCACACCACAATACAACATAGTATTAATTGGTGCCTTGATGACCAGTTCACTCCGCAAGAGTGATAAGTAAGAACTTTTTAACAAAAACAAATCGGTTGACAACTTAGAACGATCAGCCGTAACTTAAAAATATGCATTAAAGACGTAAGTCACAATTGCGTTTGTTTTTGTATAAAATTATATTTTACAATATCATACATTTTTACAATTTAAACAGTTCGTCTTTTTCTTTTGGTGGTTTTGAAGTTCACAGCGATAGTAACAGTGTTCTCACAGTGATATGAGGAGGGAAATGACGTTTCAACGATCCGGTCTTCAGCAACGTTCTGTTCCTTTTTTCTCCTCTCTCTGCTAGCTCTGTTATCTGTCGCGCGTCTGTTCCTTATATGGCATTCAGCTCAACTTTCTGACGTCACGCGTCCTAGAGCTAATTTACATATAACCAACAGAATATTTAGGTCTCGGCTTCCACGTGAGTCCTTAGCACGTTTTTGTTTTATTTATTTAGTCGGACGATTACTTCTGCACGTGCCGATAATTCACCTGTTAACAAAAACAAAACTAAACAAAAAGAACTCTTACACAAAAAGAACTTGGTTACCACATACACAACAACAAGAAGAGAAAAAAACACAACGTGAATCAATCGATGAAGAGAAACGCGTACGCAGAAGCAAGAAAGAGAAGAAGAAAGGACACTGGACTTGAGGAAAAGCAAAGGTTAGTTGATTTTTTCAATATTTTTCTAAACCTCGGCTCTTAAAAAGTTTTGTAAAAAAAAAAGTTATATATATTTCTTTTCTTTCTTCTTTCTTTCTCGTATAATTTTGAAAAATAATTGTAAAAGATGGAACAGCAGTTTTTCACAAATTTCGCTCAGATCCTAGGGGCTGAACTACACAATGTAGGGAAGGCCATTTCGGACTCTCTGAGGGGGGAGTCGTTGTTAGCAAAAATAAAAACATTAGACACTCGACGATCGCAGGAATACAGAAGATGGCTAAATGATATAGATAAATACACTAGAATAGTTAGCCAAACAGAGGAAGAAAAATGCCAATTAGCGTTAATTACGACGGCTGGCCCAATAGGACAGTTTGTTTCAAGACTACTAGCCAACAATGAGAGTTTGGCATGGGTAGACTTGAAACGAGCTCTAGATAATTATGTTGGAGTCCAGGCAGATCCTATCAAGTTTGTTAGGGAGTTAGCAAATATTAAGCAGGGTAGAAGCGAAACTCTGCAGGACTACATGCAGAGGTTAGTGCACTTGGCTGAAGGTTCGTATGGTAGCCTAGATACGAACAATGAAGTAATAAAAAGCCAAGTGATAGGTTTCTTCATCGAGGGGCTATATGACAGACAAGTCAAAATCGCTGTCATGAGGGAAGAACCATCGGACCTCAAGGTAGCCTATGAAAAGGCCCTAATCGAGGAATGGTGGCAAACCCGCATAAGAGGCAATGACCGAGAAGAAGAACCTATGGAAATAAATTATAGTGGGCGCCAGAGGAATATAGAAGCGATAAGAAAAAAAAGATTCCCAGAGCCAGATAGGGGGCAGGAGGGGAATTATAGAGGATTTAATAGGGGACCCGGCTTCAAGGCAAGAGAAACAGAGCGCCCTTGGCCGGGGATTAAGTGTTACAATTGCGGCAGAAAATGCCATATAGCCAGGAACTGCACCTTCCCTAAGTCGGGAAACGAGCAGACCCCACTCGCAAGACGCCCAGCGAGAGGAAGAGGGGTGAA